>NC_088915.1:64392727-64695757 GCF_963576675.1 Euphorbia lathyris
TTATTGTAAAAAACTATTTGTGATTTTAGTTTTTAAAAAATTAATATTATAATTATTAATGGATTAGAATCAATTGTAATTAAACAGTAAGAGATGGGAATCATCATTCATATACCGTTAGGAATGAGATTATTCCTATTACACATAATTTTCTTTTTCGAATGAGAATCAACCATTCACATCCCGATCTCCGGATGAAAAATTCTTTAACCAAACACTATATAAACTAATATAGGAGGCTACAAGAAGCAGAAGTACTGATACAAATATATATATTTTTTATCCCTTTTTTATCCTCTGATTAGCGTCGTTAATGATGAGTTGTCTGTTAGAAAAGATTAAACCAAAAACAAACAAACACAGAAAGAAAACATGAACATTAAACATGAACAGAACTAAGAAATTAAAAGGAAAGAATTTAGACAAATCTGAGACATGTATTAGCAGTTTCCTTAAGACAGATGTTGTCGCTATTGACAATCGTCTCCCAGGATACAACAGATTACACAAGCGAACTCTTACCGGGTGTATAATAGTTATCACCGGAGTAGAACAAAACAACACGTACAAAGAGCAGAAATATTTCAGAGAGTAATTTTTCAAAATATGTAAAACTGAGAGCTCCATCATGTATATATGGAACTTGAATGGACATGTCTATCCTCGAATGAACACGACTGTTCACGAACTGACACTACTAATCCTGAACGAACACAATTGTTCATGAACAAGGATGACTATTGGAATTTATACTAATTTCATTTATATGTATAAATTTTCCAACAATCCCCCACATAAATGAAATTGGAAACGAGACATTAGGATGTGGTGATAACTTTCTACAGCTGATATATGCATAGGATAGGTAGCTAATGTGCCTTGAACCTTCCCTTGTGAAAGTATATTTACTTTACTGGCTGACTAGTAGACGTGATGTCTTTGAACTATTTCGTTGTTTGTGTAAACGATGAGATACCCCACACAGATACCAACATAACTTGGTATAGGTTCTCATGGTTATGTTCATTATGGTCATGAACATCGCCTGGTTCTGCGAGAGGTTAAGAGAACTAGGCCCCACTAGTCTCCATCGAAGCGACCCCACTTCACTCTGACATAGGTGATTTATTTGCTCAGAATTTCTGACGCACAATGTATCATTAAAAGTATAGAGTTTAACCTTTTTTCGTTGGTGTCACTGTTTACATCTAGGAATGCACTAGGGTTTAACCCCCTACAGTGAATGCGCAAGGTTTATGCAATTAGGTTGTCCCTTTGAACCTAGATCTTGGGATCTCCAGTCAACTAGGTAGGGTTTTCCTTCACATAATGCCTCTTCTCTATGGGCTTTAGTCTCATTCCTTTCGATGATTTTTCAACTTGATCTCTATTTAACCCTTTGGTTAGCGGATCCGTTGTGTTATCCTTTGATCCAACAAAATCAAAAGAAATAACACTTGTTGAGATTAGTTGTCTAACGGAGTTATGTCGACGACGCATATGTCGATGTCTACCGTTATATATCATGTTCTGTGCTCTTTTAATCGCTGCTTGATTATCACAATGTATACAAATTGTGGGCACAGGTTTGGGCCACATAGGAACATCCTCTAAGAAGTTTCGTAGCCACTCGTCTTCTTTCTCCTACTTTATCTAAAGCTACAAACTCAGAATCCATAGTGGATCACGTTATAATTGTTTGCCTTGAAGATTTCCAGGATACTGCTCCTCCTGCTAGAGTAAACACATATCCACTCGTGCCTTTGGAATCTTTTATATCAGATATCCAACTTGCATTAGAGAATCCTTCTAACACAGCAGGTTCTCTCGTATAGTGCAATCCATAATCACGAGTATATCTTAAATACCGAAGTATTCTTACAATGGCTTTCCAGTGGATTTCCCCTAGATTACTCGTGTATCTACTTAAACTGCTGACAGTAAAAGCAATATCAGGCCTTGTACAACTCATGAGATATATTAGACTGCCTATAACTCTTGCGTATTCTATTTGGTTAACACTTTCACCTTTATTTTTGCATAAATGTTGGCTAGTGTCGATTGGAGTTCTGGCGATACCAGAATCATTCTTACTAAACTTGCCAAGAATCTTATCCGCATAGTGTGACTGAGTCAAGATGATACTGTTAGGTGAACATTTGATTTGGATGCCCAAAATCACATCTGCGAGCCCCATATCTTTTATATCAAACCGTGAGTTTAACATGTCCTTGGTACTCTTCACCATCTTGTCATTACTTCCAACAATAAGTATGTCATCAACATACAAACACAAAATGATATATCCTTCATTTGTAGTTTTGACATAAATACATTTGTCACACTCGTTTATTTGATAGATGTTTGTCATCATGACATCATCAAACTTCTTATACCATTGTTTTGGTGCTTGCTTTAATCCATATAAAGACTTCACCAATTTACAGACTTTTCTTTCTTGACCTGGAGCTACACAACCATCAGGTTGTTCCATGTAGATCTCTTCATCAAGATCTCCATTCAAGAAAGTTGTTTTAACATCCATATGATGTATTTCAAGGTTCCGCAAAGCGGCGATTGAAAGTATCATCCTAATAGACGTTATCCTAGACACGGGAGAGTACGTGTCAAAGTAGTCAATACCTTCTTTTTGTCTATAACCTTTTACAACCAATCTGGCCTTATACTTATCAATTGTTTCATCTACTTTTATTTTCCGTTTGAAAATCCATCTAGAGCTTAGTCGTTTAGTTCCCGGAGGGAGGTCTACTAATTCTTATGTATGGTTTTTCAAGATGGAGTCAATTTCACTCCTTATAACCTCTTTCCATAAAGGGCTTTCTATTGAGCTTACAGCTGCCTTGTAGGTCTGAGGCTCCGCCTCTACCATATAGGTTAGAAAATCTGGGCCAAATCATTTTTGGCTTAAAGCACTATTTGGCCCCTGATCTATCCAAAATTTTGTCATTTAGCCCCTAACCTATTATTTGGTCACATTTGGCCCCTGATCTATTACAAATTGGTGAACTTTCACCCAATTTGGATTCAAACTTAACCGAATCATTATCTCATTTATAAATAACGATATTTTGACACTTAAATGTCAAAATATAAGTGCTTATCAATGAGATAACCATTCCATTAAGTATTCATACAAATTGGGTGAAATTTCACCAAATGGGATAGATCAAGGGCCAAATGTGACCAAATAATAGGTCAGGGGCCAAATGACACAATTTTGGATAGGTCAGGGGCCAAATAATGCTTTAAGCCATGATTTTTCTACCCTAGCTCTCTTACTCCTTCTACGCTCAGCATCTTCCTCAATTTCAACATCAGTTTCTTGTTGAGGGTCCGGACTGTTTTCATCAACAGTTTCTAAAGCCCGTTTCGGTCTCAAACCATCTTCTTTTTCCTTACAAGGAAATATATTTTCAAAGAATGATGCATTCTTTGATTCCATGATGGTGTTCTTATGAATTTCAGGATTTTTATATTAATGCACAAGAAATCTGTATGCATTACTATGAAGCGCGTAGCCAATGAAAATACAATCCACCCTCTTTGGACCTATTTTCATTCTTTTTGGCAATGGAGCCATTACTTTAGCAAGACACCCCCACACTTTCAAGTAATTATAGGTACGTTTTCTTCCCTTCCATAATTCATATGGGGTCTTGTCTAATTTCTTACGGAGCACTCTATTTAAAAGGTGATTTGCCGATAAAATAGCTTCCCCCGACATGTTCTGTGGCAACCCAGAACTCTTTAGCATTGCGTTCATCATTTCATTTAAGGTATGATTTTTACCCTCCGCCACTCCATTAGACTGAGGAGAGTATGGTGGTGTTACCTCATGAATAATTCCATGTTCGGAGCAAAATTCGCCAAATGGTTCAACATATTCACCACCACGATCGCTTCTAACCACTTTAATCTTTTTATTAAGTTGGTTGTCCACCTTTTGTTTATAGAGAATAAATTTCTCTATAGCCTCGTCTTTGCTTTTAAGCAAATATACATAACAATATTAGGTACTGTCATCAATGAAAGTAATAAATTATTTATTACCTCCTCTAGTTTGAATAAACTTTAAGTCACAAATATCACTCTGTATTAGATCAAGCGGTTCTGTTTTTCTTTCCACTGAATGGAACGAAGATTTTGTTAATTTTGACTCTACACAAATTTCACATTTATGTTTATAATCAATTGGGAATGAAAGGATGTGATCTAAATTAATTAATCTACGCATCGTATTAGAATTAACATGTTCAAGTCTACCATGACATAAATTAAATAACTCAGTGATATAAACGGAAGAAACACCATTCTTATTAATATTCATTGAACTTGGATTACAAGAAATTGCATTAACTTTTCACATCCCATTGGATACATATCCTTTTCCCACATACATTCCCCCTTTAGTCAAAGTAAACTTTTCGGCTTCGAAAACCATCCTAAGGCCGTGTGTACTAAGGATATGCTTCCTGAAACCAAGTTCTTCCGAATCTCTGGAACATACAAGACATTCTGCAGCTTCACTTCCTTCCCATAATTCATCATTAGAATTATAGTCCCAATCCCCTTGATCTTAGAGGTAGCATAATTTCCCATAAAGAACTTTTCTCCAATCTAAGGATTGAGTTTAACAAAGGACTCCTTGTCACAACAAACATGACGTGTGGCACCAGTATCTAGCCACCATTCCCTTGGGTTGGAATCAATCATGTTGACTTCCGACACCATAGCACATAAATTAATGTCTGATACATCTTGTTCTATGGTTTCCATTACATGTGCTTCATTTGGCCTAACCCTCTTTGGTAGCTTGCAATTAGATGACATGTGACCCCTTCTATTACAATTGTAGCATTTTCCACTGAATTTGGTATTTTTGGATATGCCACCTTTAGGACCCCATTTTGTCTTCTTGCCTTTGCCTTTCTTGGAGTTCTCATTTGTCTCCACCATATTTGCCTTAGCCACAGACTGACTAGCCATATTGGAGACTTTCTTCTCCGTGCCTCTATTGTCCTCCTCAATTCCGAGTTGGACAATAAGTTCCTCAACTGTCATTTCCTTTCGCTTATGCTTAAGGTAATTTTTGAAATCCTTCCATCCAGGCGGCAATTTTTCTATTATTGCTGCCACTTGGAACGATTCAGAAATTGTCATACGATCGACATGTATTTCATGGATAATTAGTTCTTAATCTTGCACTTGACTTACAACTTTCTTGGAATCTACCATGTTAGAATTTAGAAATTGCCCAACTAAGAATTTCTTAGCCTCGACATCCTCTGATTTATATTTATGGTCAAAAGATTCCCATAATTCCTTTGCTGTTTGCTTGACTTGGTAAACACTGTAAAGTGCATCAGTCAAGCTGTTTAAAATATAATTACGGCAAAGGAAGTCAAAATTCTTCTGTGCTTCCATTGCATTAAAGGCAGTAGCAGCATCTACCTCATCCTCTCTGATTACAAGAGGATCATCCTTTAAGCATTTGGCCAAATTAAACATAGTAAGGTAAAATAACATTTTTTGTTGCCACGTTTTCAAATTCACACCTGTGAATTTTTCAGGACGTTCACTGTGGCTGGCAGAAGTTGGCACATATACTGGCAGACGAGTAGGTTGTGGAATCTCCATGTTCTGATTCACGTTAGAACCAGTTCCGTTTGTATTCTCAATCTCAACCTTTTTCCCGAAACTTCAAACATATTAAGTTAGAAACAAAACAATAATCTGTTTCAAACAAACAGGAACATAAAATAAACAGATAAAATTCGATTTACTATATCATGATATATAACTTATTTTACACCAAAACTTTGAAAAAAAAAGTTACTGACATACATGAGATAGTATATATATATATATATATATATATATATATATTAATCTACTTGTTAATTACCATACATACACAGTACATACCATAATTTTCAAAGACACATTCAATTTGAAAATCCAATAACTTAGAATCCTACTGATACCAAAGGAACTAAAAAATATTAAAATTTCCAAAGTCACTGACCCTTATGATTTGTTACCCTAGCAAGTGCACTAGGTCCAAGTATTAAAGTGATAAGTAGATATTGTTTCCACGAGCCACACTCTTACTCCCTTAAAAGTATGTATAGCCAAGTTTACAAAGTAACCAAAAGCTTAAGTTGATTTGAGGGTGGTTTATTGCAATATGGAATGTAAAACAATCAAAGAGTTTAATTGAAATTTAGATGGGAAAGCAACAGGTATACAGCATACACAAAACGGTTTCAGAACAGGTATTCCTTTCCTTGTTCATTAGGTGGGAACAACTTTGGCTTAAGGTATCTTTCACGAAAATCGGTTGAGTCGGGTCTTCCTTGTTCCCAACGCTCTTTAAAAACAATCAAAATAATTCTCCTTGAGATTAATATATTCTTAAGCTTTAAGAACATGAAAGCATATAGTTAGAACAACTAAAACCCTTAACATTTAATTAATTACGTCTTCGTGTCATAATTAAATATGCTCAATGAAAGTTCATCTTTGCAAAAAGAGCCTCCTCGTGATTGCTCGGCTTAAAAACAGGTTAGCTACTCCTATTTATCTTTAATTACTCATTGAACAGCCAAGCCATACACACTTAATGAGTTTAGAGAGGAATTAACCTGCCCTGTTTACCTATTTCTGCTCTGCTGCATACCTGCTTAGTGAGTTACTCACTCATGATTGAATGAGATAAAACAAAATAACAATGAAGAAAACAACAATATATTAAAACACATAAAACAAAGTTTCACACAAGGCTTCAGATCCGAAAATCTGAACGAGTCACATACAAAATGAGGGCTCCTTAAATAGCCCGAAAATTGTTCAGAAATCATTGTTCAGGATATAATAAAATAAAGAAGATATGGTCTCACAAACTGTTCTGACAGTCAGGAACAGTCTGCAGCACAGCAGTCCGCCCATGCTTGATGATTTCTTCTGTAAGGGATGGTTGTTCTGCCTCCAGCATTAATTCTTCTTCCGGAAAGGTCGCCAATGATTTAAGGATGATTGATTCAAGTCCTTAGGGTACAAATTGTTCCCATGAGTTCTTGTTCTTCGCTTGTCCGCACTCCTTTCCTGCTTGTTCACCGTGTGGATTCTGCTACCGAACAAGCAGCTGCATTATCACAAACAATCTGCAAAAACAATGTATTATGAGAGCGATATGTTGCATTATTGTTCATTTATGCCCAAAATTGTTACCAAATATTATACACATTTTACACTCATCAAAATACCCCCAAAACAATGTGTTGCTTGTCCTCAAGCAATTGTCTTTATAGAGATTGTTCCTTCTTTTCATATCACCACTAACTTTCACGGAGGTTAGAACAGCTAGGAATATTTGCAATAACAGGAGATAATATTATGTAATAAAAAAGAACCTTACCGTTTCCAACTGTCCATGTTCGCTTCTATAATTAAATCTTAAATTTCAATATGTTTGACTTGCAGTCCGATCACCAAGTCTAGGGTGATGTGTTTGGGTATTGCTTGTTTCCCTCATGCAACCAATGCAGGAAGAGGTTTGTCCCTTGAACTTGAGAATCGGTCCGTTTTGATACTTCGAAAAGGAACTTATACCCTCATTGGGACTTCTTGCGGGTTGTAACAGGGCTAAGGTGATTGGGTGTGTAGTGAAGGCAATTTTTGGCTACTGAGGACTGTCAAGCTTATTTACGTTAGTTTTTAAGCCAGAACAGAGATGTGCAATTTCCATGATTGTTCTTGTGTTCTGTTGAATGCTCGGACACGAGCTAATTATTTCTATCGTTATTGGCTTGTCGTTTCATTTTAGTTTTTAACAGAACAAACTTTTAAATGATGATTTTCTTGGCTCAAGCTTTCTTTATGGATTCGACGGTCCTTTTGGGGTTCTTTTGAAATTGGGAATGGTTTGGTGGAGTTTAAGATGGTTTAGCGAAGTAAAGTATTTGAGCTTAAGTGGTTGTTCTAATGTTGTGGAGAAAAGGGTGGTCTAAAGTGTTTGTTGGGGGGTATCCTAATGCCCAAATCATGCTGGTATTTAGTTCCTTTCCTAAGGTCCGAACAGGCATCCAAAACAAGTTCTGGACTCCTTGTTCAAGATGGTCCTCTCAAAAAGAAATAGTTACCGATTGTGTTGGCTCAATTCCTCACTTGATTGGTGTGTTGGACTCTTAGATCTAAGGGTCGTTTCCTCAAAAATGTTGAATTTCGGATTTAATCTAAATTACGAACAGTCAGTCTTTATGAGTTTAGTTCTTTTGACCTCTATTAACTCCTTTATGCAATTATTCAAGCTAACCTATCCTTCATTATGGCTTCCGGTGATAATTCAAAGGGGTAGCTTCTCTAAAAAACACAATAACTTGGGGGGTGTTTTAATCGTGCAATGGTTACCCCCAAAACAATCATGAATGGTGGTAGTGCATAATATTAGAACAATTAAAATACCAGCATATTTAGTTCCCAATTAACCTTCCCCCTACACAAAACGTTGCATTGTCCTCAATGCAAGAACAGATATGGGACGAAGGTATACTCAGTCGTCTGTGATATGCAAAGAAAACAGAAATAAAAACACCTTACCATATAAAAGAATCCACACGGCGAGAGAAGAATTAAGCTTCGGTGATAGGAGAGGAGACTTCGTCCTCTCCCTTTTGCATCGGGGTCTCACCAGCATTGTTCTTACCATCTGTAGGCTCGGGGAACAAGTTCTTGGATGGGGATGGTGCTGCAGGAGTGCTGCTTGCTTGTTCTTTGGAAGGTACGTCACTAGTGGAAAAATGGCCATTTGCATCGGCCATTTGCATCGGCCGTTGGCCGATGCAAAAGCCCTCGATGCAAATGTGTTTGCATCACATTTGCATCGGCCGCTGGCCGATGCAAATGCTACATCATTTGCGTCGGCCCTTTAAAAGGGCCGATGCAAATTTGCATCGGCCCTTTTAAAAAGGCCAATGCAAATGATGTAGCATTTGCATCACATTTTTAAAAGGGCCGATGCAAATGATGTAGCATTTGCATCACATTTTTTAAAGGGCCGATGCAAATGTAGTCTCATTTGCATCGGTCCTTTTAAACGGCCGATGCAAATGTCATTTAAAAAAATAAAAAAATAATAATTTGGATTGAATGGAACTCTATAATATAGCAAATAGCTTTGATTCATATATATTAAATGGAGAATTTTCAAGCACCTTGCATAATTTACAAACTTTAATAACACGGAGAAATAAATTGTTTAGCTCAATAATAAATAGATAATATTTATTTAATTTGTAAGATGAAAAATTTAGAGCATATGCTATTCATTAACATCTCCCCAGCGAACGTTGTGTTTTGCAGCAAGATAATGAGAACCAACAGGGCCTCTGCTACCATAAGGATAAAGCTCTGGAATTACAACTTAATAAGATCATTACAATGAAGTTGAACAATATTCAATCATCTTTTCCATTAACTTACGTTGCTCAGTATAGCAAATTCAGGTCACTACGATCTAATCTCATTCCAAGACCATGAACTTTGTTGTTGATCTTCAAATATATAGCTTCATCGGATCCATACCAAAGCTCCATTTGTATAAATTACCTGGCACATGTCTGAATTGCACTCTTATCTCTGCTCTGGATTTCCATCACAACATCTTCAAGTCATTCGATTATTCATTTATGGAGAAAAAAGAGTGACAGTCCACCGTAAACTGTAATTTGAACAAACTAGCAACTACAAAAAGAAACCTCTTGTTCATTGAGGCATATTGTCAAACATGTAATTATATAAAAAAAAGAAACACAACATGATCTCAACATTCTTGGTAAAAGAGCATAATCAAAGTAGGCTTAATCTAGGTCAAATCAATACATACCCATTTAACTATCAAACACACAGCAGAAGGCATACATATATAATTCAGCTAAATCAAAAGAAGGAAAGAAGAGTAAAGTTGAATTTGAAAATAGTAATAACAAAAGGTTAAACGCACAAAATCATGGAGACTGGATAAGGAAATAGCTATGTAATCGGTGGGACAACCTCCTTTCACTGCACAGCTAGCCATTCTCCTGCTCCTGCACTTAGTCTTTGCCTTTGGATATGTGAATGCTATGCGAGTTCATTTTCTTCTTTTTTGACTGAAACAGAACTTAATTGCGATTTAAGGAAAATCAAAACAAGATAACAAATCAAAATAAGAAAGAGAGAGAAAGAGAGGTGTTCCAGCAAATTACCGTCTCTATTTTCAACTCCGGAGCTTCCGAGGCTTAGATCGACACTCTCTAAGAAACACAAGAAATATATAATGAAGAGAAAGATGAGATATGAGCCAACATATACCAGGATGTGTATAAAAATCGAATGAATAAATTAACCGCTTCATGAGGTACTCCAAGCATTTGGATGATTTTTATTCCTTTCTTAACTTTTGATTTCTCCAGAAGAGTATGGAGAAACGGTGATGCCATACTCTGCATATACAAAGTTTAAATAAATAAGCCTTAAACAAACCCAATAACCAAAAAGCAACACTCTAATATAGCAAATATATTGGAAGTTAAATTAACTCACCAAAATGTTAGAATGAGCTTGAATATATGATTTTCGCTCAGTAACAATGTGCACATCTGCACCACATCCTTCCCAAGCATCCCTGAATAGCCTGTCCCATGCTGGTGAAGCCATCAACTAGCCAAGAAGATCTGTAGGAAGGAATGAAGATGAATTTTTCATTGTACAATCGAAAGCAAATCTAATTAAATGAAAGCATCAAGTTTTACTATGATAAACCAATGCCCAGAATTTCTATTGGAAACAAATCCACAGGCAAGGCAACTTCTAAAGTGATGCTTCATGATATATATTTGAACATATATAATATATATAGTTTTTCATCATGATATATACTTGAGGACCATTCATAAAGTTTCTTGGATTCCATAACTTAGAAATTCCTTCCCTTAATCAAACTAGAATCTAATCAAGCCATATACATACTCTAATATGATGTAAAAACTCAGAAGACCCATAATATACTTGAGCACTTTCACAAATTTCTTTTCCTTTCTTGGGAAATTTTATCTGTAGAATAGAATAATTGAAAACCAGGGTAGGGTAGGTTTTAATCGATACTTTATCCCATGTTTGCTTCCGGGAAAATACTTATATTAAAATCAAAATTGTCCAGAAATTTGAAGTTTGAACTTCAGAAAAAAGTTGAAGATAGTAAAATCAAAATCAACGCGCATGACAGAAATCATTATCAGAGAGAGTGAATTCTGAATTGAATCGGATCAAAACAAATTCTTCAAATTGAAAAAAGGAATACCTGAAATATATTAGAGGAAGAAGATACAAAACCATTATCGTTTTAGAATTCATGAAAACGAGAGGAGAGAGCACATCAGAATTCATCAAGACAGACAACCGCGAAGTCGGATGGACAGTGAGAAGTGAGAAGAGAAGCAGACAACGGCCGAGGGAAATTAGTGAAGAGGAAGCTGAGATATATAATTTCGACACTCTCTAAGAATTCCCATTTGATCCTAGTCGTTTTCATTCCGATCTCAGATGAAACTCGAGTCTAGAGGAAATGCTTCGGTGAGCTATGTGTCAGATTCGGATCGCGGTGACATGAGATATTGAAGCCGAAAAGGAGAACCGATAAGAGAACGAAGTAATCAAAGCTGGAAAACGAAGCCATGGAAGGGTTTCGTTCTTCTGAGAAGGAGAAAAAGAAGATGGGAGGCGGCACAGATGACAACCCTTAACCCTAAAATCCAAATTTATACTTAACTTTTTATTATTTATAAATTCACCCCAATTAATTACAAAATACCCTCTTTCTAATTTATTAATTTTTTAAAATTTATACTAACACTAATTGTATCGGTCTCTTATAAAGGGCCAATGCAAATAATACAGTTATTTGCATCGCTCCTATTTAAGGGGCCGATGCAAATAATAGTTCAATTATTTGCATCGGTCCTTTTAAAAGGACCGATGCAAATAATACGTTCATTTGCATCGGTCCTTAATAAGGGCCGATGCAAATGAACCTTTTGCATCGGCCCCAAATAAAGGGCCGATGCAAATGAACCTTTTGCATCGCGCTTTGTAAGGGCCGATGCAAATGCGTCGATGCAAATGGTCATTTTTCCACTAGTGGGCATGTTCTGCAGTTATTTAACCCGCAGCTGTAACTCAGCTATCTCCCCATCGTGAGCCTTAACCTGTTCACACAGGTGCCTGTTGTGCTCGAACAGCTGTCCCACGTAACTCATCATCTGCCTCATGGAAACATCCCCTGCATTAATTGGCCCTTCTCCACTGTCAAGCATCCTGCGTTTGTTCTCCAGGAATGCCATCTAGATGGGTTCGACATAGTGCGGCTCCCCAGAGGCCTTTCTCTTTACCGATTGTTCGGCAGGTGGTTCCTCGGCTACCAGGACCCAGTTTCGAGCCACTTTGTGACAAATGGAGAGCTTATTCATATCCTTGCAGTCGAATGGATCCATGGTTTTAGCTAGAGTGAGGGACTGCTGGAGGGGATTAAACAGTCCCACAGTTTTTGCTATCTGGTGATGAAAGGGCCGCATAACAGGCACTTACTAGTTGTTCCTTTGATACCAGCTAGATGCATTCCAACCCAATGCCCCACATTGATCCTCTTGGCATTGACCATACACCAAAGAACAAACAAATCGATACTGGGGATGTTGCTCTGGTTGGCCCTGCCGAATAAGGTTGATGCAATGTACTTTTGAAGGTAACGTAGAGGGTGTGTTGGCAGCTGTGAGGCTTTCGAATCACTAGGGTTGTAGGAGGTGTTTCCTGTGAGCTCAAGCCAAAAGTCTTCTACAACAAACTCCGGTGGCATTGCAATGAGGCTGTTCTTGTAGTCCTCACTCATCATCTCTTCTTCCGTGACTGCTCCCAGGTAGAGGTTAAAAATGTTTAGTGATGTGAACATATCCACACCCATAAGACGGAACTTGTACCGCATCTTGTCATCAGGGTCGGTGATTTTTGTGTCCACCGAGAACGTTGTCATGAACTCGAGAGTCAGTTCTTTATATGCGTGCTCATTTATGCTACTGAACTTGAGTAGCCCAGCTCCATCCAACAACTCACGAACATCTTCCTCCAGTCCCAGGGTGCGAAGGCTCTTCCAACAAATTGTTCTAGCGGCTTGAAATTCCATGGTTTTGAACAGCTCATACCTCGTCTTTTCCTTAGGGTTTATGAAGCTGGCCAAACGGTTTTGCAGGCGTTCGCCTTGATTAGAGGAGAGGCTAGTGTCGGAGGGGGTAGCCTTCTCTTTCTTCACTGGACCAGTTCTTGTGCTCCTCGGCATTTCCAGAGTGAGGAATGGGGGGGAAATTTCTGGAGATAAGAAAATGGTAGTTTTTGAAAATGTGGCGATGGAGTACCGGAAGTGTGGGTATTTAATGGGTAGGTGGAGTGGAAGTCGAAATGTTCCGTGAAGAAAGAGGGGAGTGGGCAGTTTCTGTCATAATTGTTCCGGCTCTCTTTGTCCTCCTTGCCCCTTGCATTGATTGGTTCTTTTCCGATTTTTGGAGGGCAAAACGGTCTTTGTATCACCTGCATGTCAGTTGGCTACTCTGCACACGATATCTTCATTTATTGTTAGCACAACGAAAATAAAAATAAAAGAAAAAAAAATACTAACATAACAAAACACAAACGGACACGTTGTTCTCCAATTGGTGTTTGGAGAGGACACTGTTGAGCGATTTCCGCAAGTGCACGGTATACGCTTGTAGTAATAAAAGATATCGAACCCACAGGGAACGCTTTTTAACTAAAAACTTATTCAATTCGATTTTATTCACGTCTTTAGGTTTAACTAAAGAAAATCGTTTAATTGATTGTATTGGTTCAGATAAATTAGGATTAGATAAGAATATTACATTGAACTTAGAGAACAATTCTGTCTTGAGATTTTGATTATAAGACAGATGCTTTCGTATTTGGAATAAATCAAAGGTATAAAACTTCTTTACATTAAGCAAAGAAAGCAACTATAACTTTGGTAAGATTATGAACATGTAATAATACAAGAATTTATGCAATTAAATGGCTTTGAACCATAGAAATCTCTCTGGGTCGGAGCAGATTTCTACCTTAATCAAATTAGTATTTTATATCCGATAAGTCGCGGTCACGATCATATCTTCTGTAAAAACTAATTCTTTCAAGTGTTCAACAAAGTTTCTTTATAAATATGATTGTATAAAACGTTTTAATAAAAACACCAATTTATCATTTTGAAAAATCATTTTGTCAGAACAATATCAAAATAACAACAGGAAGAATGTATTGAATAAAATAAATATATCATTAGTGAATTGTGAATCTTCACAAGTTAACAGAGAGGAAGAAACATGGATAGCATTTTGACGAAAACTTTGAGATCCGGGTTGTCAATCTTTCCCTCAAACTCCGTAGGTTTGTCAGACCTCTTTGTGCTTCAGCCGTTAGTTCTTCTCGCTGAATCTTCGGAATAAAAACCGGTCAGTCCACTACCTGAATGAAAACTTGTCTCTGATCAACCTTTGAAACTAAACTAATACTACTGTGTTTATAGCTAATCTAATAACAACTTGTGTACATCAAGTTTGTTTATACAGAAATGAAATCTAACTTTCTGACTCTTTCTGAATCAGAAACTCAACATAATAACTCTCTGATTTCTCTATCTTTTCTAACTTAGCCAACTCTGATTTCTTGAAATGGATCACTTATTTATAGTTGGTGAAGGGTTGTAAATGAAGGGTCATGTCCGCTGGTGAAGGGTCGCTTTTATCCAAACGAACAGACGTGTTTTTTGGAATTAAACATGTGAAATCTGTGCAGAATTCTTCGTTGTCTGATATGAGATTCCGAGAATCTCAGTCGCGACAGGGGGTGAAGGGGCGAGCTGAAAACTTCGAATTTTCGGTGACTGGTGTTCGTATGTCGTGACTGAGATTCTGAAAATCTCCATCGTGACAGGGGCTTTCTTCCCCGTCTCTCGGCTGCTTCTTGTCTTCTTTGAGTCGGTCTCCTGATTGATACGTATTCTTGGCACGTAATTTAGGTTTTTCCTCCGTTTTAGCTCCGTTTTAGCTCCTATTTGGATTTAACCAAATAATTAAGTACCTTGCATCAAAGAAGTAAATAAAGACGTAAAAGTTCTCTAAATGAATATAATTAGCACGATTTCAATGTAAATTTAATGTATTTATATATGATATTGTTAGCGATATTTTACGAATATGCTAATTTTCAACCTTGTCACGTGTGGTTAGGGTGCGGGCGTGCCAGAGAAATTATTTCTCAATTATTAAAGTTGGTTAAGTTTATGGATTTGCACGCCAAAACTTAAATTCTAAATGAAACGATTGGCGAGGGACGCAAGGATTGAAAAAGTCCCTCTTGGGTCTCTAGCGCCGTTATAAAAACTTTGTTAGATAAATTGTTTTATTTAAGCTAATGCGAATAAATTGAAGACGTGAAAAATAAAGAAATTGAAAGATGCGAAATTGACACAAGATTTGGTGAAAATTGGTATTTTATTGATGAATAAGTGTTTGAAATATGAAATTGGAAATGAATTAAATTACAATTGAGAAATCTCTATATTAAACATATAGGTAATCAATAGATTTGGAACAAACAAATCAATACAAAGAATTGAAATGCGATAAAATAAATTGAAATTCAACAACAAACTCGGAGCCACAATAGCTATCTCGGATTGAAGTTGAATTTTGGTGTAGGTGCGAGGTCCTCGGAGAGCTGCAACCGGTCGGGCCCGTACGGTATATGATCTTGGCAATGGCAAAACGTTGGTAGGCAAATGGGGCAGATTTAAACTTTAACTTCGGGAGGCTCGTTTGGATGCTTATGAATACGGAATTGGACGATTAAATAGGCTAAATTTAACTTCAGGAAGTGAGGAACAAACTTCTATAAGGGATCGAGGGCCAAAACGGACTTTTAATAGACGAAATTGGGGGTTGAAAATAACTGGACGAATCTGGAAAATTCTGGAAACATAATGTCTAAAAGAATTTGGGCTGGAAAGATCGGCTTGTAACTAGAGTTTCTGGGCACGGAATTGGGCAAATAAATATACTAGATCGAACTTCAGGACGTTAGGAACAACTTTGTCGAAGGGATTGAAAGCAAAAAATGACTTTAAACAGACGGAATCGGGCTTTGAAAGTAGTTGGACGAATCTGGAAAATTGATTTTGAAAACAGAATTATAGCTAAGAATTGAGCAAATTGAAGGCTTGGAATGCTAAATTGAATTGGAAAGGACTTGAAAAGAGGCTATTGAAACTTGGATTAAAGCTGAAGAAGAGCTAAAAGAGGAATCGAAGCTAAGAAAAACGAAGAACGAAAGGAAGAACTTTGAAGAACTAAGAACTAAGGGACTTAAGAACTAAGAACTTAAAACTAAGAACTAGAGAGCATTGGAAGGGACCTTAGGAAGGGGTTTTGTTGTGTTGAGTTGAGTGTTTTTTTATGAAGGGGAGGGGGTCTATTTATAGTATTTTGGAGTGGTATTTTGGTAATTATTCAGTGGTATTTTGATAATTATTCACCAACTAACTCAACTACCTCCATGCCACATCACCCCACTACCTCAACTTCCACTAACTACCATTAACTTCCATTGACTGCTTCCAACTGCTGCCGGAAGAGAGGTTACGCCCCGCGTATGTCCGGCTATGCCCTACGTGGTGTCGCTTCTGAACCTGTGCGTTTTGTTGATGATATTTACGCGTGACGTTCCTGATGTTAAGTCCCGCGCAGAGAAGGACGCCGTGCGTATGAGAATGGACGCCCTGCGTGTTGGAGCTTCTGATCTCGAAACGCCTTGTTGCCAAGTTTTACGCGTGGCGTCTCTGAAGTTACGTCCCGCGTATTGGAGCTTTTGAAGCAGACCTTCTCTGGTTGCTTGATCTACGCCCCGCGTATTGGAAGACACGTCCTGCGTAGTGCCGGACTTTCTCATCGGTTGGCGGTTAGTTTACAAGTGTATTTTTCATTATTTTCTAGACAAAAATAGAAACTATACCCTAAATTAAACATAAGCTTTCTATATACATAAAAATAAAATTTATTTTATTTTGGGCCAACAGATATTTTTGGTATATTTTGGGCTTAACAAACTCCCACACTTAAGCTTTTGCTAGTCCCGAGCAAAATTTCACTGAATTTATTCTTTAATCAAGCTCTTTATAAATAGAACATATATCCATATATTCCTCTTTAAATTAGTTAAACCGAAAGAAAAACTTTCATGGTAAATTTATACGCAAAGTATCAAACTAGCTAGTGTAAAAGAGATATATCATTTGTCTTGTATCTCAATTTTTATATTGAAGTATTCGGGACGGTGTAAGCACGCATGTTTTTGAATCTTTCGTCTCAAGGCATTTCAAAGCACAAAATTTCCTTTCCGAAACCTAAACTATTACAAATATATATTTATTAAGGACTTAGGTTTAATATATTTACTTAGTCACGCCCGTGATAAGGGTGGTCTCGTCCGTGACTTTATATGAATTAATTTGCTTTTGTGTTCGTTTAAGAGGTACCGACCATGTCATGGGTGGACGCAATCGTTACTTAAAACTTTAAACACGTTTAATTTTGCTTTAATTTCTAACGTTCCTTTCATACCTCGATTGTGATAAGGGTGGTCGCAATCGTGGCCAAAAGTAAACGGTACTTAATGTTCTTCCCTTTCATACCTCGATTGTGATAAGGTTGGTCTCAATCGTGGCCAAAAGTTAAGAATATGACTACTTGATTGAATTAACACGAGTTATAAAAGATGAAAAATTAAAAATTGGGAAAAGAAAAATAGCACATTCATCCTATATTGACTTGAAATTCAACATGTATTATGCCTATAAACCTAATTGAAAATTGAAAATAAGATTTATATTTATCATGAATTCATGATATAAAATAGAGATTTGAAACTAAAGAAATTTTACTTATATACATTTACTCGAGACGTTTTTGATAAAATCGTATCGGAGATTTGTAAAAATATGTGTAAAAATATTGCCCCGTATAGAAATATTATTTCTAACGATAATGATAACCTTAAAATATGCTTAACATTATTTTGAAAGTTAAACATATGAAATATATAGTTAATAAAAATTTTACGTTTATGAAAAATTGCTATTATTTTTGAAAAATGTTGCACTTAATATAAAAATGTTGCAATTGTTTTTGAAAAATGTTGCATTATATACTTTGCTTAAACTTGAATAACAACATGCATTTATACTTAAATAAATAGCATTCATTCTCATTCGTTGCATTCATTCGTACTTAAAATTAAAACGAATATGAAATATCTCCTCCCACACTTAATTTGGACAATGTCCTCATTAATGCAAAAAGCGATAAAACACGAAAAATAGTACGAAATAAACCATACGAATTTGAATTAAAAATATGGTACGATAACATTCAAACATAATAATAAAGATAATTGTACCAAACATAAAGAGAAATATTGTACCAAACTTGAACAAAACATAATAATAATAACAAAAATGAGTTAAAGATAGAAAGGATAAAACCTATCAAGGTGAAGGCGTAGTCTCAACTCCTTGGCGTCGGAAGAAAGATATCAACCGGCGACGAGTAGATTTGTGCTCACGTCTCAAAGTAGTGATATTGGCATCCACCGTGTTTATCCTCGAACTCATTTCGGTATTGTTGGCAACGACTTCATCTAACCGCAAATTCATGTGACGGTTATGCTCGTTCATTTGTGTCAAAACACGTTGCCATCCAACTTGTTCTTCAACATTTGGTTCCACATTTGCTTGCTCATTGGTATTAACATCAACATTGTCCTCCTCCTCTTCATCATCAAATCCCTCATCATCTTCTTCATCATCATCTTGGGCACCTAAACCTTGAGAACTTGAAGCTTCACCACCCAAGGTAGCAAAAACACGTCTCGTACGATCTTCATAGGAGATAAAGGCGGGTGGTCCCAATTTCTTCAATAAATTGGCTCTTTGAAGTGTCGTGATATCCAAGGAAGGTAAACCAACATGAGGCATATTTTGATAATCCGCTAATTCACCCCGAGCACCCAAAACAATGTCGGTAATTACATTACCCATTGGCACTTGCTTATTACGTGACTTGGAAGCTCGAACTAAATTAGTAAATATCATCTCAATACTATCAACGGTCAAATTCTTAAAAATACTATCCAACACAAACAAATCACGGACTTGCACCTTTGAACTTTCAACCCGACCAAATAAAGAAAAGGATAAAAACTTGTGAAAGAAAAAGATACAATTATCCTTAAGTAACTTACTAGAAGTGTTCTTCGGATGAAAAACATCTAAGCCGGTTAAAGTGTGCCAAACCGTGTGTGCATTAAAAGTCTTTGGTTTGGAATAAAAATTCCGAGTAGGAAAACCAAACCATCGGTTCATGGCCGCATACCCGACTTCAAAACGAATCCCATTATTTCGAAAAGAGATAATATCTTTCTTCTTATCATACGTTAGAGTGACCAAAAATTCCAAAATATGCGATTTATTACTAGGAAAACGCATACTAGCAAATCTTGTCCAACCAAGAACGGATAGATATTCATCAATACGGTCGGTAAAAGAAAATATGTTTACCATTTCGGTGTCAAGGAAAGGCATGTCGACGAACTCAACTTGGCTATTAGAAAAGCGGTGAAATTTTCGTCCTTCGGCCTCCTTCGCAATATCGAACGGTGCTCCATATTGAACGCGTAATCTAGTGACCTTGGAGGCCTTGGTTTTGTTAGCAACTGTCTTTTGTCTAGGCATTTTTTGTTGTGAAATTTGGTGAAAGAGATGAAGAAATTTGAAAGAGATGAATGTAGAGGAAAGATAATGGTGGTGATTTAGGGAAGAAGAAGATGAATAGGGTAAAGATTTATGGGGAAGGTGAGTGAATCTTTGTGTTTGGAATAGTAAAAGATGAGTGATTGGTGAAAATAGAGGTGATATAAATAGGTGTAAGTAGTAGGTATTGATTAGGATAGAGTAATAGGTATTGAATTAGAGTAGGAAAAGGAATAAAGGCAAAAAACCATACAAATCCCGTCATAGCAGTCACGACAGCAAGCTTGCCAGGGGGCGGATTTTTCCTGAAAATTGCTCGTTTGTTGTCTCAACTGAGAATCTGGAATTTCTGGGAAAAAATTGGACTGTTTTGGACAATTTTAACATGACTTATTCAACTCCACTTGTAATTAAGTGACATTAATGCTAATTTTAATTCCTGAAACTGAGATAAACAAAACTGAAACATTAAGTTAAAGGAAAACAAAAGGTTGTTCCTTAAATAAAAGAAATGAATTAAATAATTAATGCACTTTATTAATCATAATGAAAAGAAATACAATAAAATACCTTATTACATATATACATAAAAACATCTATGCATAAAAACAACAAACATATATACACTATTTATAAACAAACAACATAAACTCAAATAGTATCCCGATGAATTGGAATACGACGAACAGTGGCCCGGTCAATCTTCGCTTGAATGAAGATTTCCCTTTCTGTAGGAGGAAGAAATTTTGGACCAGAACGAAACTCTCTCTTTACAAGTCCCTCATTTTCCAGAAACTCGTAATTCATTATGGGAAATGGTTCCTTATCAGTCCAAGGAACAGAAACTGATCCCTTGGTTCCTAGGATTATTCCACATATAATATTCCCAAACCCAATTGTCCGATTCTTCGAACGGGAAGCGGCAACTAATCCCTCCATCAAAATCTTTGAGGAATTAACTGTGTTACCTTGGAAAATATCACCTAGCACATACAAATCGGTATCCTGGACGACACTGCTTCGGACTCGACCAAATAGGCTATGACAGAGAAATTTGTGCAAAAACAGCATGGAGTTAGAAGTTATTGATTTGTTGTAGGAAAGACGTGGATTGAATCTCCAAAATCCCGTCAACATTCTCCAGATATCTGTAGAAGTCATATCTCTGTCAGGATGATGTGGAGTGGTGTCCCGTGGTGGAAAACCAAACCAATTATGAAGTTCAGGATATCCAAAAGTGAATATCTTCCCTTCACAATGAAAACTGAGACGAACACGCCTCTTATTGACGAACCGAACGGTAGATAGAAACTCTAGAACCCAATTCCCAATTATAGGAAACTTCATGGAAGCAAACTTGGTCCATCCCAAATTTGTCAGATAGCGATTCATGTCATCGCTTATCCCGAGTTCTTCCTTCAGGAACTCATCCAGATACAGCATGCCACAGAATTGTGCATATCTAAACTGCAAATAACGTTTCCCTTCGTCATGATTGTATATTGGAAACCATGCTCCATAGCGAGAAGAGATATCAACTCTCTTGCTTCGAGCAGAAGTGTTCTTAACATTTTTCAGAGATTTGGTCATGTTTGTGAGATAAGATGGTGTCTGTAGGATTTAGAATTGAAGAAAGAAATTCAAAATTCTGAAATTGATGAAAATGTAATGAAGGAATTCTAAACCTACAGGAATATATAGGTGATATAAGTGAAAGGTTGTGTCTGTTAAAAAATAAAAGATGTCAAAGTGATACCTCTTGGATTTAACTGACTGAATTTTTGAAATGTGATATCTGTAATCTCTTACAGTTACATCAAAATGTTTAAAATACTAAAAATCTCAACTGAGGTTTTCGGAATCTCAACTGAGATTTTCCGAATCCTGAAACATGGAGAATCTCAACTGAGATTGCTGGATATATATTGTTTTCAAAAACACTTAACACTTAATGAAAATTTTAAAAACATGACTAGATTTGATTTTTATTTTACAAAACCTTATTTGTACACAAATTCAAAAATAAAAGTAAATACAAATAAAAACAAAAATAAATGAACCAAACAAATTAAAATAAAAATAAATTAAATTAAAAAGAAAGAAAATAAAAAATTATGAACATATAATAAGAAAAACTAAAAATTAAAAATATGAAAACTAAATAAATTAATTTTCATAGAATTCGTCCACGAATTCAATTGCTTGAATTGGAGCTCATTCGTAATAAATTTTGCATCGATTACCATTAACCTTAAATCGATCGCCATTGGAATTTTCTAGCTCTAAAGCTCCATAATCAAATGTTTTAACAACCAAGAACGGTCCATTCTATCTAGACTTGAGCTTACCTGGAAATAACTTCAATCTGGAATTAAAAAGTAAAACTTTATCCCCAACATTAAAGCTTTTAATTTTGATTCTGGCATCATGCCATTTTTTAACTTTTTCCTTATAAACTCTTGCATTTTCGAAGGACAAATAGCGTAATTCATCAAACTCGTTTAAGTCGAACAAACGCTTCTTTCCTGCGCTTTGCAAATCATAATTAAGGGTTTTTATAGCGCAATATGCTTTATGTTCTAACTCTACTGGTAAATGACAAGCTTTACCATAGACTAATCTATAAGGTGTCATTCCTATAGGTGTTTTAAATGCAGTAAGGTATGCCCATAACGCATCGTTAAGTTTATGTGCTCAGTCTCTTCTAGAAGACGAAACTGTTTTCTCAAGTATCCATTTGAGTTCTCTATTTGATATTTCCGCTTGACCATTCGTTTGAGGATGGTATGGCGTAGATACACGGTGGTGTACTCCGTATTTTCTCATAAGCGACTCAAAGCTTCTATTGACGAAGTGAGTACCTCCATCGCTTACTATAACTCTAGGGATTCCAAATCGACAGAATATTTCATTCAAAAACTTAACAACTACCTTAGAATCATTTGTCGGGGTTGCAATTGATTCAACCCACTTTGAAACATAGTCTACGGCTACTAATATATAATTTTTGCCAAAAGAAGTAGGAAAAGGACCCATGAAATCGATTCCCCACACATCGAAGGTTTCAACTTCCAACATGTTTGTGAGAGGCATCTCATATTTCCTTCCTAAATTCCCGGTTCTTTGACACTTATCACAACGGATAATAAATGAACGGACGTCTTTAAACAGGGTAGGCCAAAAGAAACCGTATTCTAATATTCTAGCTACTGTTTTCCTTATGCTGTTATGACCTCCATAAGTGCTTGCATGACATTCCAACATTATAGAGTCATATTCAAACTCACTAACACATCTCCTAAGCATTCCATCGCCGCATGTTTTGAACAAAAATGGATCTTCCCAAAAATATTTCTTAACTTCCGAAAAGAATTTCTTCTTTTGCTGAGAATTTAATCCATCTCGCACAACATGTGCAGCTAAGTAATTGGCTATATCCGCATACCATGGTGCTATGACACTTTTTACTTGCATGAGATATTCATCGGGGAAATCATCTCGAATGCCTAATGTTTCACCGATGGGACCGTTTTCATCTTCAAGTCTTGATAGATGATCGGCGACAAGGTTTTCAATTCCCTTTTTATCTTTAATTTCTATGTCAAATTCTTGTAATAATAAGACTCATCTAATAAGACGCAGTTTTGCATCTTTCTTAGCAAATAAATATCTTAAAGTTGCATGATCTGTATAAATGATGACTTTAGATCCTAATAGGTATGATCTAAACTTATCACATGCAAAAACTACCGCTAGCATTTTTTTTTCAGTTGTGGTGTAATTTAACTGTGCACCGGACAATGTGTGACTCACATCATATATAACATGAAGTTTCTTATCCTTCCTTTGACCTAATACACATCCTACAGCTAAATCACTTGCATCGCACATAATTTCGAAAGGTAAATTCCAATCGGGTTTCGATATTATAGGTGTACTGACTAAAGCTGTTTTCAATGTATTGAAAACTTGTAAACAATCCTCATTAAAATCAAAAGTTGAATCTTTCATAAGCAAATTAGTAAGTGGTTTGGAGATTACAGAAAAGTTCTTTATAAACCTTTTGTAAAAACCTGCATGACCTAAAAATGATCTTACTCCCTTAACAGTAGTTGGTGGGGGTAATTTTTCTATAACTGAAGTCTTTGCTCGATCCACTTCTAAACCTTTTTCAGATATCTTATGACCTAAAACAATTCCTTCGTCTACCATGAAATGACATTTTTCCCAATTTAATACTAAATTCGTTTCTTCACATCTAGACAATAAACATGCATCGAAAGAATCTCCATAAACTGAAAAATCATCCATGAAAACTTCCATTATATCTTCAATGAAATCATTAAATATTGCTGTCATACAACGTTGAAATGTTGCTAGTGCATTACATAGACCAAAGGGCATTCTCCTATATGCAAATGTTCCATAAGGACACGTGAAGGTTGTTTTGTCTTGGTCATCTGGGTAAATGTAAATTTGAAAGAATAAGGAATAACCGTCTAGGAAACAATAAAATGCATGACCGGCTATCCTTTTGATCATTTGATCAATGAAAGGTAGAGGAAAATGATCTTTCCTAGTTGCTTTGTTTAGGTTCCTATAGTCTATACAAACCCTCCAACCGGTGGTGGTTCGCGTAGGTATTAATTCACCTTTGTCATTCCTTACAACAATTATGCCTCCCTTTTTAGGCACACAATGGATTGGACTAACCTATTCACTATCCGAGATCGGATAAATGATTCCATTGTCAAGAAGTTTAGTAATCTCATTTTTTACTACTTCTTTCATGTTCGGATTTAAGCGTCTTTGCCTATCCGCTTTAGGTGGCTTATCTTCTTCTAAGTGAATTCTATGCATTACGATACTAGGATTAATTCCTTTTAAGTCTGAAATTTGCCATCCCATACTTCCTATCCTATTTCTAACAACCTCTTTGAATTTTTCTTCTTGATCATTTGTTAATTTGTTAGAGATAATTATAGGTAGAGAATCGCCTTCGCCTAAGAAAGCGTACCTCAAATGACTGGGTAATCCTTTAAGTTCTAATTTAGGGGGTATTACAATCGAAGGCGGAACTGGTCCATCTTCTCGAATCAAAGGCTCTGGGTCCTTATTTTCTAATTCCTCACCCATTATAGGTTCTATTATTTCGTCATTTTGAATAACATCATTGACACATTGTTCAACTAAATCAAGTTTCATATAGGCGAATTCCTCCAAAGGATATTTCATCCACTACAAGAAAATCCCTTTTTGGCAACAAGTTTTGGCCACGACATCAAATCTCGTTGCGAAAAACATTTCTTTCGCAACACAAATTCTTTGGTCGTTACCAAAGGCCGTAGCCGTAAATACTGCTAGAATCTCCCTCTCAAAAAATTGGCGGGGTGTATATGTGTAAAAAAGGTAACGTGTTTGGCAACGAGACAGTTGTTGCGATAAACAAAAGTATATACAACAACGATTATATGTCGTCGCTGTAAATAGAAGTATGTACAACAACGACTAGATCTTGTTGTGATAAATGGATGTACTTAGAGCAACGACTTTGTCTTGTTGCGGTAGTTGGAACAATTTATAGCAACGACGTTATGTCATTACTTAAAATATTAGTTAGATTGTTTAAAATATAAGTTCATTAATACATATAGCCACAAAAATTGTTGTTGCAAAACATTAAATTTAGATACGAAGATTTTAGTCGTTGCAAAACATTGTTGAAATTCCCTCCAAAAATTTCGTTTGGCGGGATTATAGGAAATATTGGTCAATTTTAGCAATAAGGGGATCATTGCAAAACGTTGTTGAAATTCCCTCCAAAAATACTTGTTTGGCTACAATTGAGTAGTTGTAAAACAATACTCCTAACGTTTTAGGTCAGGAGCAATTTTACCATTAACGTCTAAAATGGTGCAATTTTACCCCTAATGTTGGAAGCCATAAGCAATTTTATCCCTAACGTTAATAAATTGGGTCAATTTGAGAAATATAGTTTCTTTTTGTACGAATTAGACAAAAAAAAAATTCAAAAATTCACCGAATTTATAAATATTAATCTCAAATTCTATTATTAAATTATAAAAAATATGAAATCTTTTTTTAGAACGAATTGTTATGCAATTTGTTCATAATAAGGAACAAAAATATATGTGTTTTTATAATAGTGTCTGAAATTGACCCAATTTATTAACGTTAGGGGTATAATTGCTCTTAGCTTCCAACGTTAGGGGTAAAATTGCACTATTTTAGACGTTAGGGGTAAAATTGCTCCTAACCCAAAACGTAAGGTGTATTTTTGCACTTTAACCCATTAAAAATAAAAAGAAAAGTATTAATATTAATATATTTAATAATCCCCACTTTAATTTATTCAGAAACTTTTCACCTACCACACTTTACCTTTCGGCACTGCGATTCCCAAACCCTGCAATTCCCTTCCGACGCCGATTTCAGCCCCACCTCGACGCCGGCGCTTTCCATGGCCACACTGATCCCGGCGTTGACCTAGCTTCTTCTCTTCTCATGCTCTTCTCCTCTACTCATCTCTGGTGGCGCTTTCCTCCTCTTTATTTAAACCGGCGATTTCAGAAGCAGTCATTGTTGAAATAAGCACACAACAGGTACCATAACTCATACTATGATTTAAGTTAAAAAAGCTGCTTAGTTTTCTCAAATGTACAAAACCATAAAAAATTCAAACCAAGTAAACTATCTAATTACCCAAGTAATCTAAGAAGATACACAAACCATGATGTTAGCACTTGAAATCTTTTGATATAAATTTGAAGTATTATGCATTTTTTGAGATATTTTAATAGATAATTTGTTGTAGATGGTGGTTTAACTTAATCAAAGAATTAAGTAAGAAAACATCTGCTTGAACTTGTTCCTTCCAAACCAAAAAGTATTAGGTCAGTATAATTTCCAGTGGAAATTAAGGTTTTGTGAATTATTGTGGTATATATAGTACGAATTATAAAACCAAAGGCAACCAATGTTTGTATTTTGGTATATTAAAGACAAACACTTGCTACTCTAATTATTTAGTGGGTACATTTTGGCCATCAAAGTCAAAATTAATTGCATTAACTTTTACACCTTAAACTAATTATTCATTTTTGTGCATCCAAATCCCAGAACCCCTCAATTGTGAATTAACCCACTTGTTTATACTGACCTTTAAAAGGCACATTCAGATTCCTATCCAAAAAAAGAAGAAAAAAATGTTTCAGTAGAGCCTGACTAATATGGGCATATGAATGAATGATAATATTCCAAGAAAGGATAAATCTCTCTAGAAGACTGACTCAATTTTCTATTGTGACTTTATTCACAAACTGTAAATTTTTGTTAAAAATATGAAAGTCTATAACACAGGATCAGGTACCTACATTTTGTTCCCTTAAGATCAATTCTTCAAGTTGTTTCTTACGCACTAGACAAGCCTGTATCTATTATGCTAGCTGTCAAGGCGTTCTAGTTCAAAAATGTTCCTAATGGATTACTGAACCAGCCTTAACCTTCGTGGATATCATGTACAAACTCAATATCATGATTCATTCTGTTGTAGCTATTATAAACTATATATAATCACACAACACAAATTAAAGAAAAAAACTTTTTACAATCTTTTGAAGTTCTTCTTCCTCCGGCTGCTGCTGTACTTGGAATTAGTCTATGTTTACCTAAGGATTATGGTTGTAAACAAGCCAAGCTGAGCTGCAGCTACTTTATCACTTCTGATGAAATTAATTCTATTTGCCTAGCAACAATAAGTATATGAATAAAGTAAACAGCTCCATAATAGTAGCAAAACAATAACAGTAACTCATTTTTAGAATTAAAATTTTCTGCATGTATTTAATAATAGTATATAAATAAAGTACACAGCTCTATAAATGTCTCATTTTTATTCATTTATTACTTCTCACTGGTTCTGTTTGCAGAAAGTGCGCACCTTGGAAGATTTCAGGCGACAAAGTAGATTCTTGTTGGTTGTGTTCAACTGGAAAAATTAAGGTCAGACACTTATTTCAACATATGATCTGCTTCTTTTTCTGATTTGTTGCAATTAGATGGCAAATTCATTGGTAACATGAATTGGATAACATGAAAACTATTTCTCTCTTGCTGGAACTTGGCACATGCTTTTATTGGTTTTTTTTTTTTTTGAACAAGCTTTTATTGGTCTTATTGCAATTAAGTACTAGAACTAATTGATTGGTTTAAATAAACATTTCTCTTGCACGTGATTTTTAATCATCTTGAGAATTTGAGGGTATGATTTCATTCCATATATGTTTCTGTAATTTAAAGTTTGCATCTTTCATATATATAACTAACTAAAATTTGAATTTTCAGAGCATGATAAATTTAGGTTATTCACCTTTTACAAACTAGTATGTTACTAGTTTGAACCAGTATTATTGCTGGTTTTTGAACCAGTAGTGTATTACTGATTTAAATAGCAATAATATGATAATATTACTAGTTTAAATATTAATACATTTTCTTGTATCAGTAAGTTTATTGGCATTTAAGCTAATAATAAAAAGGGGATTGAATATAAAATAAGAGACTATTTTATTGATCTGGACTTGTGTTGTTATTATTGTTATGGATTTTTTAAATGTTTCAGTTGAATGGTAGAATGAATGTATAACAACTATGTCTGGATGCGTTTAACCAATATGAGTTTAATGTTGAAGGGGGATTAAAATATATCCATGGATAAAGAATGGATGAAACTAAAAGATCGAGGTGCTTCAGATTATGTACAAGGGATAGACAAGTTTTTAGATTTTGCATTCGCAAATTCTAATGCATATGAAGACAACAATGTTGGAACAACAATTAGATGCCCTTGTAGTAAGTGTGCGAATGTGCATTTGAAAACTAGAAGTGCTGTTCGATTTGATATATTGAAGAATGGATTTCTGCAAAGCTACAGTATATGGAAAAGAATGTTTCTGTGAACATCATAGGGACATTGATGGATATAAAGGGTAAGACTAAGGATACCATAAAAGCTCGGTTGGATTTGGTAAAAATGGATATAAGAAAATATCTTCATCCAATTGTTGATGGAGATAAAGTACGCATACCTGTGGCATGTTATACATTGAAAGATGATGAGAAATCTGCATTTTGTGAAGTACTTCAAAATTTAAAGACTCCTGATGGATATTGTTCAAACATTTCTCCATGTGTAAAAGATAATGGTCGAAAGATATCATGTATGAAAAGCCATGACCACCATGTATTCATGGAGCAACTTCTTCCAATTGCTATCCGTGAACTCCTTCCAAAATGTGTTTGCGAGCCATTGATTGAATTAGGCTCGTTCTTTCGAAACTTATGCTCAAAGAACTTGACCATGAAGGATCTTGATACTCTTGAAGAACAAATTCCTCACACATTATGTAAATTAGAAATGATTTTTCCACCATCCTTCTTCTCTGTCATGTTACACTTAGTCATTCATTTGGTGGCGGAAGCGAAAATTGCGGGTCCTGTAAGATATCGTTGGATGTATCCTATAGAAAGGTATATGCAATTACCATCAATATTTTTATTCTGCAATTCAATGACTTGTTACCCTCTCTTTTTTCATTTCCTAACTATAAACTTTCATATATCAGGTATTTGCGTACTCTAAAATCTTATGTTCGGAATAAAACGTATCGAGAAGGTTCAATTGCCAGGGGTTACTTGGCCGATGAGTGCTTAACTTTTTGTTCTAGGTATATGGATGATATGACCACCAAGTTTAATCGCCAATTTCGGAATGATGATTGTGATGATAAGCTATCCAGCCCAAGTAAGTTGGACATTTTTTGTCCAACCGGTCGTCCTTTTGGAAAGCCAGTGCCTTATCATATCAGTTCTGAGGAGTTTGAACAAGTTTACTTATATTCCCTCCATAATTGTGATGAACTCGTGGAACTTGTAAAGTAAGTTCACCTAATTCTAGACCAAGAGTAATTTCTTAGCCAACATATCTAATTCCTTAATGATGTCATATTAATTGATATATTAGGGAACACAAAGAAAGACTTGCCATTGAAAATCCATCCCTTAGGAGCATAGAGAGAAGACATAAAGCTCAATTTCCAGAATGGGTTCGCAATCGTGTATGACATCTCTTTAATTTATTTGAATTCCATGAATTTGTTTAGTTCATCTATAATAATGGTTTGATCATTTTTTGCTATGAATAGGTGGAGCTTATGTATAAAGAAGGGTCTATTGATGAGGACTTGTATTATTTAGTTTATGGGCCCTTACGCACAGTTAGGCATTACAGTGGATATATTGTGAATGGATTTAGGTTTCACACAATTGATCGACAAGAAAATAGAACAACTCAGAATAGTGGTGTCATGGTTCGAGGGGACAATGAGTTATATAAAGAGTATTATGGTGTCCTTAGAGATGTTTATGAGCTACAATATCCTAGTGGAAATCATGTGTTTGTTTTTAAGTGTGATTGGTATGATGTTCAACATCAAGGAAGGGGGTACAAAGTGGATGAATATGGAATAACTAGTCTATGTAGAGAACGATCTTTATCAACATATGAGCCATTTGTGTTAGAGTCGCAAGTGGAGCAAGTGTTTTATGTGCCTGCACCAAGAGACACCAATTGGCTTGTTGTGATAAAGACAGAGCCTCGAGACGTGTATAAGATACCTGAAATCAACAGTGATGAGAATGAGTTAGATCAAAATGACATTGAAGCAGTTCAACAAGAAAGGTGTAGAGATTCTAATACTATCACAAAACAATCAGTATATGTAGATACTATTTGTTTGGCTACAGATAAATTCGCGGTGGAAAGAGGGGCTGATGTTGTGAAATGGGTTACCAAAGAGTTGGAGAATATCAATGAGCCAAAGCACAAGAAGAAAAGGAAGAAAAGCAAAGATTTCGATGATTTTATTGTTGATGATGATGTTGTAGAATGAATCTTATATTTCATGCTGATCTTTTTCTGTTCATGACTTTTTTTTAGCTATGTGCTCATGTATCTTTTTTTTTCAATTTTTCTTTAAGTAATCTAGTTCTGAATGTTATTTAATCTCAATTTTCTTAACTGTGGTTTAATTTTTGGGTGTTCTTAATTTAATATTTACACCTGTGTACTTAGTTTTCATTGTTTAATCGCTGTCTTACTAAGATAAATATAGTGGTAGGTTTACTTAATTTATTGTTGTTGTAAATCATGACAAGGCACTAGATGAACTTATTCAAAAGTTTGGTAACTTCTGTCTTTTTGTTTTAATGTAGATATGGTGGTGCAAACTCAGGAAAATCTATCAAAGAAGAGGATCGGGGGTGGACTTGCAAAGTCTTTTAACCCTTGTCAGACTGAGCTTCAACGCATTCGGGAAGGTAATATTGGCAACCCGAATATGGTGGAACAAGGTCAAGCTAAAATAATGAGGAAGAATGTTGAAGGTGGAAAAAAAAAATCATGTGAACTCTGCCAATAATGAGCCTTTACATAGTGGGGAAGATAATATTGATATTGGTGATATTGGCAATGGAAACATGGTTGGACAAGGTCAAGCTAAGATAGTAAGGAACATTGTAGGTGGAATAAGAATCTATGTAAACTTTATCCATAATGAGCCTCTAGGCTTTGAGGGAAGTAATATTCATATGGATGATATTGGCTCTAATACTCATAGTCCTGCATGTGAAGAAAATGGATACAATGATCCAATGCAGCCTTCAAATGAACCAGGTAAAATTCTTATCTACTGCTTTTATTTTATGTTTTAGTTTTCTGATTTGTACATAACTCAGTTCGTCATATATGCCATTATTTGCTTAACCGTTGTGTGTATAGAACTATACATTGTTTTTAATTCCTGCTTTTTTTGCTTTGCTCACTACACAGTTATGTATGCGTGTACAGAGTCCAACAGATTCAGAAATTATTGACTTTTGCTTTGCACACAACTCAGTCCTATATATTGTATTTACTTTTTTGTTTTATTTTTCTGTTTGCACACAACTGAATTGGTCAAAATCTGCGTGTACAGAGTCCTAATATTGTTCTGTTTAGTATATATGGTTGTACAAAGTTCTGTGTTTCTTTTTCAAACTTATTACATGGTTATGTATTTTAAATTTTTCAAACCAATTCTCCTACTTTGTCATGTAAATTTCAATCCAGATTGAGTTACGATAGCAGCGGAATATATTTGGATCAAGTTAGAAAGAAGTGGTATAAACACACCACAGGGAACTTGACTTTTACTGAGGTGGAGCATATGTTGGTAAGAACTAAGTAGCATAATGTAATAAATAGTGTGACATAAATGAACATGTACTAATACAAGCTAATATTCTATTTAGACTAAAGAAAATGATGGTGTGCTTCCTCCTGCGGATGTAGTATGGCTAGCTGAACATACACGCACAAACGGTCAAGGAATACTAGAGTGGGTCAATGATAACCGCTCTAAAAAAATACATGTAAGTTCAAAGAATTTGGCTTATGTTAATATATTTCTCTTATGGTTGTTGCTATTGAATCTTCTACCATCACAGTTAAATGAATATTGGAACTTAGTTGAATGAAATCTTTGTAGGAACAACTCCATCAACTTGTGGAAGACAAGGATAAAGAACCTGAAGGAGATGAAACTCATCCTCAAACACAAGAAGAAATGTTGCTTCATGTACTTGGCCCAAGATCTGGCTACACCCGAGGCAAAGGCAGTGGGTATGGAGGTTCAGCTAAAGCACAATTGCAACATGAACAACAACAGAACATGTGCAAACAACAAGATCAGATTACTCATCTACAAAGTGAGTTGGAAGGAAGTCAAAATCAGATTGCTCGTCTAGAAAGTGAGCTGGAAGCAAGTAAGAAGCAAATGGAAGAATATAAAGCAGAACAAACATCCTCTATGGCAGATATACACAAGAGAAAGCATTTAAAATTTACAATACACGTTTAAGTCATTATCCTGCATAGAGGATTTACAAAACAAAAGTACATCACAAGACTCCAAAATGCCTAGATGAGAATGGACTGACACTGCTGGTGCGACCTTAAGCAAGGGGTGAGCTGCCTACTCAATAAACATATTACGCATATATGTATATACAAAAGTAATGTAAAGAGCACAAAGCAAAATATATCATTAGTACCAAGTTAGAATTTATTCATTTGTTTCACTTATTATAATAATACTTATCTTAGAAAGTCCTTGCTGTACTTAAACAATATATATAAAATGGTCCTTGGGCCCAATCTGTATTCCGGCTCACTAAATTCGGAATACAATCATCTGTGCTACGGAGGAGTTGCACTCAACTCACGTACTCATATATCTCAACACATGTGCTTCCGGCTCACAGTATTCGGATAGCACTCTCAACTTGGACCATTTCACATATCCATCTAAGCAAGCTCATATTCATTTATAATCCAACCATTATTCAGTTCCAGTATGTGCATAAGGCTCAACATGCCGTATTTACTCATAACACTGCAACATACTCAATCATATCACTTTCTTATCAATAATAACGTATCACAAACACTCAAACATTATTCACATCATTCACATCAGATTCAACCACATCTCACACTCAACAAGTCACAAGGAACAATACATTCATACACATATATAAGCAATATGCTTACCGTCGCACTTGGTTCGATCTATTCAACACGATCGGGTGTGCATTCAATTGCACCTTGTCCTCCTAATGTCACATAACATTTATACCATTAGCCTTAACATAAACTTAATGACAATATACACTAATGAATGCTCTATGATTTACAAGACACTAACTCCATAAAAATCCTTTTGTCTTAGATCATCACATGACCTACTTGCACACATTCTGCCATAACTTTCTCTATATGAATCCAAATGTCATGTTTCTTGAACCTACTGAAACTAGACATATATGGGTATAACATATCCAAAATTCACATTAATATAACTTTTACACAATATATGGCATGCAAAAGTATTATGTCATATTTCCAGCCAAGAAACAGACTACCCAGATTTGCATCTACCATAATTCACTCAACCTAGCTCACACTAAACACAATGGATTGTCAAATCCTTTTACAAACATATACTTCAAGTAGTTAGGAACACTTTTGTATAAATAAACTTTCCTAAATTATGACTCTAAGGTCCTCAAAATGCTACATCAACATGGCTGCCTCACATGACATTCCATTTCGAGGCAGTCATGATCCATCTAGGTTTTCTTCCTCTATATATGGAATTAAAGTCCCATATTTTACAGAGGGTTTCATAACACATATAGGAACATAGTTTATTCTTTATGTATCTTCAAATTCGAAAAATATCAATATGAAAAACATGCTCCACAATTACTGAAAGCAGTACCCTAGATTTCTGTTTAGGGCACTTGATACATATCTTTCATTTGGACAGCATATAACCACTTTAAACAACACCAAAACTCAACAAACTCAATCACAACTCATCTACAACAAATCCTATAATCATACCTAGGTATTTCAGAATCTCCAACTCATAGAAAACAAGCTAAAACAACATACTAACCTTCAACTTGTGTCTATCACCTAGTATGCTTCCTAACTTGACTTGTTTGGCTTGAAAATGGAAGAAATTGGAAGATTTTTCTTTGGAAGGTGTTAGGACATGAAACATGAAGGTTTTCTGAAGCTTTGGTCGAAATTGTGGCTGAATATCATAAGGATTGAGGTGTGCACATCCTTTGTAAAATGAAGAGGTGTATTGTGTCTTAATATTGGGGTGACACCTCATACTTGCTCACAAACCTCAAATTCAGCCCTCCTAAAGTGTAAGTTAATCAATTTAGGACATATGAATTCATTCATTCATTCATTTAAGTCCTAAATCAATTAACCAATCGTTACATCTTAACGACACACTAATCGCCTACTAATCGCACGATAATCGCATTATGCATACAAAACTTCTACTGACAATGAGATGAATCTAAAATGTATGTATTAAATCATGAAAACATATATGAATGTGGGAAGACTCATATGTTAGGGTTTTGGGGATGTTACATATGGAGAAGCGTATTATGCAAATGATAACAAGGAACAAGATGACTAGGTACAATTATAACTTCATATCCCTTATTTTTTGCACAGATTAGTTAGTATATGTAGTAAATTTGGTACACACTATCTAATGTTTAATATATATAGTAAATTGATATATCACCCTTTCGTGGATGTAGGATTTAGTATACATGTGTTTGTTATGATAAAAGTTCACTGCTAAACAGTTTCCTTGATTTTTCTCAATATTTGAGTTCAAGTACAGTTCTACTATGGAATTTCACTTCTGAACTTGTATTTTTGTTCATCAAATTTATTGATGTGGTTAGTGTTTTAATGGCTAATCAGTGCAAAGTCAATTTAGATTAGTTATGGGACAATTTAGGTTAGAAATTGGAAAATAGATAATCATAATTATATAAACCATTGTTTTTGACTTTTTATTCTTGCTAATTGGCATAGCAGTAGCAACTAGTGGCATACTTGAGAACCACTTGAAATTTACTTGGAGATATTCCTGCCACACATTTCAATTTAATGCTAAAAATATATGATTGAACTGTATCACTCTAATACAATATTCTTATATATTGATTTTGGATATTTAATTAGTATTATGTTCCTTTATCATATAGGGTAAATTACTTGAAGCTTCATTTAAGTGTGTATTTTTTAAACCTATAAATATGCTTATCTTATGTTAGTCATGAATATTTTATTAGATCATGGCCACTAACCTATAAATATGCTTATCTTTTGTTTTATTTTTCTTATTTAGGTTGGAGTTTGATGATGATGATCATAATGATGACAATGATGATGACTGAAACTGAAGTATAAAGAGGATCTATGCTTGAGAACATACCACTTTTTTGTATAGCTAACTAGCTTGTGGTTATAATTTTTTGTGAACTTCACACTCAAGCTTTTTGCCATCTTTGATAATTTTTGGACTATGTGATGGTGATTCATTAGATTAGTTTGAATGGAATTAGATATAAGGATTTTCTGTATGTAAAATTACAAGAATATATGTTGAATTGGTATTTAATTATGGTTATTAATGATTAAGCTTCTTATCATGAATTATTGTGAATTATATATATATTTGTATATTTACAAATAAAAAGAAATTATATATATATATATTCAGGTGTTTTGTTTGTTTTGCAACAACAAGTTAATTGCCAAAAATGAGGCTCTATAGTAACGACAAGATATTGTAGCGAAACAATTGTATATATGGCAACGTTAATGTTGTTGCTAAACGTATGCAATATGGCAACGATGACTCTTGTTGTGAAAAAGGAAATATATGACAACGCTTCATATTGTTGGTAAACATAAAACTATTTTATTGCAACGATAACCCTTGTTGCTAAATATAAATATATATAGCAACGTCGTTTGTTGTTGCAAAAGGAATACTCTAGTTCTTCGCATCTATGTTCCATATTTGGCAACGTCAAATCTTTCGCAACAACGATGTTGTTGCGAAATACGTATTTTTGGCAACAATGATGAGGTCATTGCGGAAATCTTTAGCAACGGAATCTGTCATTACGAACGGAAACATGAAATGTCGTTGCCAAATATAGTTTTGGCAACGACAACTTTCGTTGCCAAAAAATGATTTTCTTGTAGTGATCGCTTTGTTCATATTAAACTCGATTTTATCTGCTCCTATCCTCAAGACTACTTTCCCTTCCGACACATCAACTAGAGCACGTCCTGTGTTCATAAACGGTCTACCAAAAATTAGTGGACAATTAACGTCATATGCAAAATCTAATATAACAAAATCGGTAGGAAAAATAAATTTATCGACTTTGACTAAAACATCTTCAATTATACCATATGGTCTCTTAGTGGTTTGATCCGCTAATTGCAAAACCATATTGGTGCGTTTGATGTCTTCTTCTAAACCTAACTTGTTAAAAATAGACAACGACATTAAGTTTATACTTGCTCCTAAATCACAAAGACAACTTGGGAATTCGATATCTCCTAACTTACACGGAATAGTAAAACATCCGGGATCTTTGAGTTTAGTGGGCAAATTACTTGACACAATTGAACTACAGTCTTCAGTTAACGAAATGGATGAAATTCCTTCCCAACTGATTTTCTTTGAAATCAAATCCTTTAAGAACTTACCATAGTTAGGAATTTGCGTAATTGAATCCATGAATGTCAAATTAATGTGCAAATTTTTAAGTTTGTCTAAAAACGTTAAGAGTTGTTTGTCATAGTCCTTATTTCGGACTTTGTGCGGAAAAGGTGGTTTGGGTACAAAAGTTTTTGTACTTGAGTCAATTGGTGAACTTTTTGTGTTTAAGATATCTTCTTTGGGCTTTGGTAAATCAGTTCCTGGTAATGTTGCATCTCCGGGCATTTTTGGACCTAGATAATTTTTCCCTGAACGAAGAGTGATAGCCTTTACCTGCTCTTTCGGATTTTCTTTCGTATGGCTGGGAAGACTTCCCTCTTTTCGGGATGGAATTGATTTAGCAAGTTGACCAATTTGGACCTCCAAATTATGGATGCTAGATGAGTGGTTTTTAATAAGCTGATCGAATTTATTTTCGATCCGTTTAAAACCATCATCGTGATTACTTATTTTTCCACTAATAGCATCTATGAATTTGTCGATTTTAGAAGATAAAGTATTAATCGTATCTCTTGACTGATTTTGATAATTACTGGCACGATTTTGATTAGCATTTGCATTATTATTATCTTTCCAGTTAAAGTTAGGATGATTCCTCCATCCAGAATTATAAGTAGTAGAATAAGGATTATTAGTTTGGTTTTGCCCTTGGACAAAATTTACATGTTCGATCTCACTCATATTTTCATAATCCACGTCCGTTTGGATTAGATTACCATTGGTATCGCACGGTGCCATAAACCTATCAATTTTGTGCGACAAAGCAGAAAATTGAGCTTGTAACATCGCGACTGGATCAAGTTCCACTATACCTTTAACTGATGATGTGGTTGAGGATGATGGTTTCGCCACCGGTATATGTCCACGTTCCGCGGGCCACATACTGCTGTTGATTGCCATTTCCTCCAAAAGTTCTCTTGCTTGGGCTGATGTTTTCTTCATAAATAGCCCTCCCGACATGACATCTAATGAACCTCTAGTTGTAGGATTTAGTCCATTGTAAAATGTTTGCATTAAAAGTTCAACGGGTAATTGGTGGTGTGGGCATAAACGTTGAAATTCTTTAAAACGTTCCCAAGTCTCATAAAGAGTCTCATTATCATTTTGAGAAAAAGATGTTAACTCTTTTATGACTCTTGCGGTTTTTGCTAAAGGAAAATATTTTGATAAAAAAAGCTTGGGCTAATTGTTCCCAAGTTTCAAAAGTTGCGGCTGGCATTGAAGTTAACCACTCTTTGGCTCTATCCTTCAAAGTGAAAGGGAAAAGGCAAAGTTTGATTGCTTCGGCAGTTACATCTGGTATTTTAAAAGTGTCACAAATTTCAAGGAAATTTGTCAAATGGGTGTTAGGATTTTCGTTAGGTAACCCGTAAAATGTTACATTATTTTGCAACATATTAAAGCTGGCTTAATTTCAAATTGGTTTGCGGTGATTCTGGGTCTAACTACACTATTGATTACACCGGCCACACCTGGCCTAGCATAATCCATAAGTGTTGGTGGGTTTGCCATTTTTTCCGGCTCGGTATGTGTTTTTACTGGAGTCTTATTTTTGTTTTTCTTGTTTTTCTTGTTCTTTCTAATGGTTTTTTCAATTTCTGGGTCTATAGGGTCTGGTACAATGCCTGAACTTCGAGAACTGCGCATGAACCTGAAATCTTGCACGAACCGAAACTACCTACAAAACAGAATTTGAAAAATAAATAAATTAGTAAATTAAAATTAATAAATTACAAAAATTAAAATAAGTATGTATAAACCTAAATTCGAAATAAAACACGAAAAATCTAAATTTTTGTTACAAATTTTGGCGTTCCCCGGCAACGGCGCCAAAAACTTGTTGAGCGATTTCCGTAAGTGCACGGTATACGCTTGTAGTAATAAAAGATATCGAACCCACAGGGAACGCTTTTTAACTAAAAACTTATTCAATTTGGTTTTATTCACGTCTTTAGGTTTAACTAAAAAAAATCGTTTAATTGATTGTATTGGTTCGGATAAATTAGGATTAGATAAGAATATTATATTGAACTTAGAGAACAATTCTGTCTTGAGATTTTGATTATAAGACAGACGCTTTCGTATTTGGAATAAATCAAAGGTATAAAACTTATTTACATTAAGCAAAGAAAGCAACTATAACTTTGGTAAGATTATGAACATGTAATAATACAAGAATTTATGCAATTAAATGGCTTTGAACCGTAGAAATCTCTCTGGGTCGGAGCAGATTTATACCTTAATCAAATTAGTATTTTATATCCGATAAGCCGCGGTCACGATCATATCTTCCATAAAAACTAATTCTTTCAAGTGTTCAACAAAGTTTCTTTATAAATATGATTGTATAAAACGTTTTAATAAAAACACCAATTTATCATTTTCAAAATCATTTTGTCAGAACAATATCAAAATAACAACATGAAGAATGTATTGAATAAAATAAATATATCATTAGTGAATTGTGAATCTTCACAAGTTAACAGAGAGGAAGAAACATGGATAGCATTTTGACGAAAACTTTGAGATCCGGGTTGTCAATCTTTCCCTCAAACTCCGTAGGTTTGTCAGACCTCTTTGCGCTTCAGCCGTTAGTTCTTCTCGCTGAATCTTCGGAATAGAGACCGGTCAGTCCACTACCAGAATGAAAACTTGTCTCTGATCAACCTTTGAAACTAAACTAATACTACTGTGTTTATAACTAATCTAATAACAACTTGTGTACATCAAGTTTGTTTATACATAAATGAAATCTAACTTTCTGACTCTTTCTGAATCAGAAACTCAACATAATAACTCTCTGATTTCTCTATCTTTTCTAACTTAGCCAACTCTGATTTCTTGAAATGGATCACTTATTTATAGTTGGTGAAGGGTTGTAAATGAAGGGTCATGTCCGCTGGTGAAGGGTCGCTTTTATCCAAATGAACAGACGCGTTTTTTGGAATTAAACATGTGAAATCTGTGCAGAATTCTTCGCTGTCTCATATGAGATTCCGAGAATCTCAGTCGCGACAGGGGGTGAAGGGGCGAGCTGAAAACTTCGAATTTCCGGTGACTGGTGTTTGTATGTCACGACTGAGATTCTGAAAATCTCAGTCGTGACAGGGGCTTTTTTCCCCGTCTCTCGGCTGCTTCTTGTCTTCTTTGAGTCGGTCTCCTGATTGATACGTATTCTTGGCACGTAATTTAGGTTTTTCCTCCGTTTTAGCTCCTATTTGGATTTAACCAAATAATTAAGTACCTTGCATCAAAGAAGTAAATAAAGACGTAAAAGTTCTCTAAATGAATATAATTAGCACGATTTCAATATAAATTTAATGTATTTATATATGATATTTTAGGTATATTTTGGGCTTAACAGACACCAGCGACGTTGCTTGTTAAAGAGGCCTCTAGGCCTCTAGCAAGTTTTAGGGCTTAAGCCTTTGCCCATTTACTTTGAACCATTCTTGTGCTGCGTTGGAGATTTCAATTGCCCCATGAGGGAACACTTGAGTGACTGTGAAGGGCCCGGACCACCTAGACCTAAGTTTTTCGGGGAACAACTTGAGACGGGAATTGTAAAGCAATACCTTTGACCTGGTACAAAAGTTTTACTTTGAATGTGTTGGTCATGCCAACGTTTGGTTTTTTCCTTGTACATGAGGGCGTTCTCGTATGAGAACAAGCGGAATTCTTCCATTTCACTCAACTACAGCTTCCTATGGTCTCCGGTAGCTTGTTCGTTGAAATTCAAGAATTTCAAAGCCCACATGGCTTTGTGTTCTAATTCGACGGGCAGATGGCATGCTTTTGCAAAGAGAAGCCTATAGGGTGACATGCCTATTGGGGTTTTAAAAGCTGTTCGATAAGCTCAAAGGGCATTGTCCAGCTTGTTTTCCCACTCTCTACGGGAACAACCTACAGTTTTCTCTAGGATACGTTTTCTTTTCCTTTTCGAGATTTCTACCTGTCCGCTTGTTTGCGGGTGGTAGGGAGTAGCTATCCTGTGGGTGACATCGTATTTCCCTAAAAGCCTTTCAAATTGTGAGTTACAAAAGTGGGTGCCCTGGTCACTTATGACTGCTCTAAGTACTCCAAAGCGTGAGAACAATTGTTTCAAAAATTTGATAACAATTCGGGCATCTGTAGACACCGAGTCGGAGGACCTGTGATGAAAACCCATAACAGACGGTTAAAGCGGTTGATTCCAATAAATAAAAAAAATAAAAAAAACCACGAAGAGATCCTGAGGGATTGCGTGTCAACGAATAGGAGGCTCGTGGGCGTCCAACGGTGTTGGGAGAGCGCCTACCGGCGTTGGGCGAGCGCCCAACAGCGTTGGGCACACGCCCGACGGCAGTTAGGCGCACGCCCAACGACGGTTGGGCGCGCGCCCAACCTGCGCTGGGCGCCCGCCCAGCGCCTGTGGGGGTGCACGCCCAACCTGTGTTGGGCATCCGCCCAACGCCTGTTGGGCGTCGCCCAACTCAAGGTTGGGCGTCGCCCAACCTGCGTTGGGCGTCCGCCAGTGGCGGAACCAGGACCCCTGTTAGACAAGGTGCCGCGGCCTAATCTCCCGGGCGGACCGGGGGGTGGACACCTCATGGCGACGTAAGCGGTGATTAGCGCCGAAAGCAACCAATCATGGAATCAAACTGCTCGGCAGGACCGGAGCTCGGAGCATGGAAGAGTCGCCACCCACGAATGGGAAAATGAACACCGATCCCTTGCGGGAGACCGGTGAGGGTTCGGGAAACTTAGGTACGAGCCGAGAAGGCTAGCTCCTTTCCGGAGAAAGGCTACTAGGCACCCCGATATCGCCCGGTTATGAACCACCGGCCTCCTACTCAGCGTGTTAGGCGATAACGGACTAATCGCATATTTCTTTAAGTTTAAAATTCATTTGAAACCTTTTCTTTCTCGTTTTGAAAACCGTTTTGAGCATATATTATTGAAAGCCATTTTGGTAAAGAATCACCCATTTACATCAGTTCAAAATACATAGGAGAGAGAGGGGGGAGAAGAATTGATTTGTTTACAATGTGATTTATGCTTCGTATTACACACTAACTCTAAACTAAGCTCACTTCCCAAAAATGAGTTTATTTACATGGTTCGTACCTTAATCGCCGTTGGAACGATTTAGGTACGTTTCAAAACCCTGTTTAATGACGTTCACTCGAATCGTCGTTGGAATGACTCGAACGTTTGAAAATGTTGAGATAAAAGCCTTAACAAGAAAACGTGATTAAACATACAAGTCAATTTATTTTGTTCAAAAACCATTTAGTTAGGAAAACAATTCAAAAGCTCTATTATTTACAATTAAAAGCAATTTTAATTACAAGGTTCGCTTAATCCGTCGTTGGAACGAATTAAGGTTTTAAAATGTGATGTTTTAAGAAATGGTTTAAAAATGTCAAGAAAACGTTATTTACACATTAGGAATATCTAGAAAACTTTAAGTTTAAATAAGCAAATTAAACTCTCTTTTTGTGATTTTACTTTCCCCTTTTCACTCAATTAACCTTTACTTGAATATATTCACAAGAATGAACCATTTAAATCCCCAAAATTCACCAAATAAAACAAATTGGAAATATATACATATAAAGGTCAAAAAGTGAAGTGAATACACATATATATATATATATACATTTTCATCTAAAAATAAGGATATATCTATAGATTAAAAAAATAAGTAAAATATACTAAATATACGTATAATAATGATAATGAAAGATACTAAGTATAATACACTTTTATCCTAATTAAAAACATGTAAAGCAATGAACAAAGTTCATTAAGAATAAGAAAATAAACCTTATATCCCAAAATAACTATTATAATAAATATATAGGAAATAACCCTCCCAAATATACATATCAAAATAACATCTAATTATCCTCAAAACATCTACTAATTAATTACCCCAAAATGCCCAAGTAAATAACCCTCTAAAATAATACCCAATATAGTTTAAATGAGTTAAAAGAAAATATATACATATAGCCTTGCAAAATCAAATTAATGAAAAGGATACCCAAATGTACAAAATAAATAAATACATAATAAGTAATTATTAGTTATATACCTCAAAAATAATTTAAAAAAACATATTGCATAATTGTACATATACATATACAAGAATAAATGTCAAAAAGATGAGGAAAAGGTCCAAAAATAGACTTTGTAAAATTCCACCAGCTTTACCGACGGAAAATCCGTCGGTAAACCGCTTTTAGTGACAGAAATGGCAAAGTTAGAGAAACAGCCCCAAACTTTACAGATTTATTCAAAAGCTTTAGATTAGATTTATTCTATCGTTTTGGACCTCCGAGCTACCCAAATTGGATCATAGCCTATAACGGAGAATCCTAAAACGATGTTTTATTTTAAAACATTATTTAGAAATATTTTTAAAACTTATAATTACAACGTTTTTATTAATCCCGAACTACCTTTGAATAGGATCACGGTTCGTATTGGGATATTAAAACGAGGTTTTTATTTTAAAACAAAACCAAACGTTTATCTAATACGAGACGAAAATTAAATAAATACGAAAAATCAAATAAAACGTAATAAATAAATAAATAACTAAATAAATAAATAAATAAAATTATAACATAAAAATGAATGAATAAAGGAAATAAATTAAATAAAATAAAACGAGTGTAGTCCTCGGATAATACCTTAAGATCGGTATCTGACAGTCGAAGTCGGTCGATTCCACGAGTTGTGATTTTCCGGTTTTTTGTGTTTTTCGTCTTTTTAGTAAAAATTTTAACTTTTGGGAAATTCGGACTTTTTGAGAAAAAATTATTTTTCTCAAAAAAATTCACTTTCTCTCTCTAAAAATGTCTATAGTGAGAAAGCTCTCCCCAAATCCCTCTTCTTTTCTTGCATGGGGATCCGTGCCTTAAATAGGCAACGGGTCCCGGAAGTCTTTGGGCGACGCCCAAATAAAATTGGGCGTCGCCCAAAGCCAGTTGGGCGAACGCCCAACTTTCGTTGGGCGAACGCCCAACTATCGTTGGGCGTACGCCCAACCTCGGTTGGGCGTGCGCCCAACCAGCGTTGGGCGCGCGCGCCCAACTGACGTTGGGTGTTCGCCCAACGAGCGTTGGGCGTCCGCCCAACGTCGCTGGGCGCTCGCCCAGCGGCTGCCGGGCGCACTCGCCCAGCGGCCGCCGGGCGTGCGTCCCGCGCTGTCGGGCGCGCGTGCCCATCGGTTGTCGAGCGCGCGCTCCGTGCTGCCGGACGTGTGCGCCTAACGGACGTCGAGCGTGCGCCCCGTGCTGCCGGGCGTTCGCGCGCAGCGAACGTCGAGCGTGCGCCCCGCGCTGCCGGGCGTGCGTCCAACTGTCGTCGGACACGCGTCGGCTGCCGCTAGGCGCTCGCACCACGTCGCTAAGCACTTGCGAGCCGTCCACTTGATGACCGCGACTCCCACTAACTTCTTCCCTTTTTATTATATATTTTTGCTTTAAAAACTTCCGGAACCAACCGCTTCAACCGTCTTGTTACAGGTTTTCGTCACAGGTACTCCGACTCGGTGTCTACAGTTGCCCCTACTTTCCTATTTTGACAGTGATGTGTGTGTTTTGAAAACGTTTTTTGCTAACGCAACACATGCAATGTAAATATATTAAAGTAAAAGACACGTAAAGAGTAGGAGGAAGAATACCTGACCTCTGCGCTGCGCGATCCGGCATTATCTTCAATACCTTCCGTCCTTGCCTTCGAATCAGCTGCTGGCGGACGTTCTTCTTAAGGACTCTAGCCTAAACTGACTGCGGGTAAAAATGGCTCAAAAGCAACCCTAGTGCATGACCGCGAGTAAAATGGCTCAAAAGCGACCCTGGTCTACGACCGTGGGTAAAAACGGCTCAAAAGCAATCCTGGTCTACGACCGTGGGAAAAAAATTGGCTCAAAAGCGACCCTGGTCCACGACCGTGGGTAAAATGGCTCAAAAGCAACGCTGGTCCACGACCGCGGGTAAAAAGGCTCAAAAGCAACCCTGGTCCACGACCGCGGGTAAAATGGCTCAAAAGCAACCCTGGTCCACGACCGCGGGTAAAATGGCTCAAAAGCAACCCTGGTCCACGATCGCGGGTAAAATGGCTCAAAAGCAACCCTGGTCCACGACCGCGGGTAAAATGGCTCAAAAGCAAAGAGGTTCTCTCTAACAATTCTGAATTCTAAAACACTGTCGTCTGTGTTTTCACTGGAGCTACTGTCTCGGGTACTTGAGTGGTTTGATAGGAACGTCCTTTTGTCTTGAGTGATTCAAACTAACAATTATTTTTCTGTTGACTGTCGTCTGTATTTTGATTGGCGCCACTGTTCTATAAATTTTGGCTGTCGTTTGGAGTCCTATCTTGATATTATTGGTCACTGTTTGGAAGAAACGCAGGTTGAAACGGACTGCAAATCGGAGGTCTGTGCACCTGGTAAATAATTATTTACTTTTTACCTTTATGTCACATCTTACCTTTTTCACTATTTACGGGAATGCCATTCCTTTTCCTTATATAAGGTGGTGGGGTTTCATTTCAACCCCACACCTCTCTCTTATCTCTCTCTCTCTCTAACTTCTAATTTGGATTATTCTCGGGATGGATTTGGATAAACATGATGGCACGAAGGGCATGGATGCGGGTTTTGTGAACCTCACTACAGTGGCCCCTTTCCAGGATCCTACCTCACATCTAAGCTGGACCCGCTCTAACCAGGTAAGTACTTTCTTACTTCCTCGTCTTTTGACTAGATTTCTAGGCTTTAGTAACCCTACTTTGAACATGATTTGCATGCTAACCCCTAGGTTGTTTTAGAAGACTTTAGCTAGAAAACATGAATTTCTTTGCCCGCAAGTAACACTTCATTTGTCTTTTGAAAGAATGTGAACTATATGCATGTGAATAGTAAAACTACGAACCATGCCTGCCAACATTAAAAACATGAATAGTGCACGTGAATAGTGAAAACGTGAATAGCACACGTGAAGCGTAAAAACGTGAATAGTAAAAACATGAATAATGCACGTGAATAGTAAAAATGTGAATAGTGCACGTGAATAGTAAAAACGTGAATAGTAAAAACGTGGATAGTGCATGTGAATAGTAAAAACGTGGATAGTGCACGTGAATAGTAAAAACATGAATAATGCACGTGAATAGTAAAAACGTGAATAACGCACGAATTAAATGTTAAAATTGGATCGATCTCTTTGCCAATGCGTGCGAGAGTAGATCAAAGAATAATGAATTAATCAAATCATATACAAACAACCCTAAGAACGAGATTCCACAAAATGACGGTCCTAATTGACAAAGTGTCTCTAGGTTGGATTTGACCGAAAGAATAGCTAGATTAACGAGCTTTTATTAGACGCAAGCCTAGGAATAACATTCCAACTTACCTGTTCCGTTCTTTCCAGATTATTGGCATTTTCAGGACCACGGAAGATATTCGTGTGTGGTATTCCATGCTTAGCACAGCGGCGAAAGCCCGCGTGCGAGAGTTGGGCTTCGAGCCCTTCATTTTAGTGTTGCCCCACGCCAACGGGGTGTGTGACCGCTTCGGCCTACGCGCCCTATGCGAGAGATGGGTTGACTCGACCTACACCTTCCACCTCTCATTCGGGGAGATGACGATCTCGCCCCGCGACTTCTCCTTGCTGACCGGATTGCGGGGGAGTAGTATTCCGATTCCCTTCTCCTTCGATATGGTGCGTCCACGGGTTGACCGCGCCAGGTTGGCTGCTCTGATCGGACCAGGAGTCTACACGGGTGTCAAGTCCACCCCGATGAAGTTCATCACTACTTCTGGGCTTTTGAGTCGTAGGGACTTTTGTGGGACAGACGACGCTGATCTGGCTGTCCGCAGCTTCCTTTTATATGCTTTAGGCGAGACGATCTTCCGCACCAAGAGCGGGACGATACACGCGGGTCTTATTCAGGCCTTCAGCGATTTGGATGTCGTGTCGTCTTACGATTGGGCAGGAGCGGGCTTGGCTTACTTGTACAAATTTTTGGATCTGACTTGTCGGAAGCGCAAGGACTTCGACGGTTACACTTTTGCTCTCCTGGTACGTGGTTCATCCTTAACTTGCCTTTTTTATCCTCTTCGCGATTTCTGTCAATAACCTTCGTTTCTACAAGCAGGTTTGGGCCTATGAGAGGCGGATTCTTCCATGCGAGCGTCAGCGCAGACCGCGGGTAGTTAGGCCCCCACTTATGGCTCAGTGGAGCGAGTTTGGTCTAGGCACTGAGGAGAGGCGGACGGTGGCGCAATTCCTAGCTTGGATCGATTCACGGACTTTGGGGGAGGTGAACATCTTCTAACTACGCTAGATTTTCGTTTGATCAGACTTGACTTTTCTTTTTTTTTTTGTTTTCAGATGCGATTTAGGTGGGATGACCTTGACTTCGGTCCTGATTACGCATACATTACCCGCATCCAGGGGCAGTAGTGCGTTCTTACCGGCCCCTGCGTGCGGGCATGGTACTTGGGCGATCGGGGTATCACCGGGGTTAGCGCCTCGCACTGGACACCTGGCAAGATTCCCGTGTCCATGTTTGCTGTGCGGACCATGCCCCTATCGGACAGTCACCGTGATTTGCCCCTAGAGAAGTATGGGACCATACCGGGGGCCGCGCTCTCTACTTATCGACATTATTGACCTCGAGGGACGCCACTGAGGTTGCGATGGAGGTGGATCCCGTGGCAGACGTGTTTTCGGCGGAGGCTGTCGCCGCAGTCTTCGGTCGGGAGGAGGTTCCGGTGAGTGGTTCAACCTATTTATTTTTATTTACGAGATAGTTAATGGTATTTATTGTGCCTTTGCTTGCAGGAGGGTTCCTGGAGGAGTGCCCACATGTCAGATTTCTTCGATGGTGCCCGGGCTCAGACATCTACGAGCGAGCCGACACATTATGCCGGCGAGTCCTCTGGCGCTGCTCGACCAGAGTGGCCCCCTCTAGGCGTACCCCTCCCCGACTTTGAGAGGGATTTCTCGACAGTTTGCTATGAGGAGTCCGGAGTGGCCTATGCCGGTGTTGAGATGGCTCCTCCTGCTTTCATGTCGAGGATACCGTTTGATCCCTCAGACGCCCTCCAAACTTCGAGGGAGACATATACCGACTATGTGGGGCTATCCGGTTACCTCAGAGATCGACTCAGCTTACGTTGCGCCAGCCACCTGGTATGTATCTTTATTTTATTTTAGTGTAGTGGAATGTATGCACATATGTATGTATGACTTCTATTCTTGTTTGTATTTCTTCTTTTTTTTATATCTGTCTTTTCTCTTTTTTTTTACAGAGTGATCTCCATGCACATGAGCGGAGACAGAGCGAGTCGCTGTGGGAGGCCGATGCCAGGGTCGGCCAAGTCTATAGGGAGAGGAACGATCATTGATCCATGGTGATGCGGGCAGAGACCGAGGGGCGTCTTGCTGTCGAGGAGAGGGTGCGGTAGGAGACCGCGGGACGCCTTGCCGCCGAGGAGAGACTCCGAGTCGTCGAGGAGACCCTATCTGCGGAGCGGGCGTCTCATCTGAGGGACTTTGAGGCTCACTGGAATTTCCCTCCTTATTAGGCTTATCATGTACAGCTTCGTAGCTTTTATTAGAATTACCCCGATGTATAGCTTGTGTATAGGGAGAGTGGTGGATAGTATGTAGGCTTTTTATTGTGAAAAGAAAGGTAAGAAATGTATGACTCATGATTCGTATTACTGTGCATTCAGTAGATTATAACGATTCCAATCATTTTCTTCAAATATATTCATGCCTTTATTTATTTACAAACAACAGAAATACTTAGCCTCTTATACATTATTTTTATAATTGCTCAAGATATAACTATTGTTACCAGGACCCGCCTTTTCGGTTTTCAGATCCCAGCGATTTTTCATCTCCCCTTTTACTATCCCGAAATTTTCAAATGAGCTCCCTTTCAGGTTTTCACCCATTGGGATGTCCCTTATTGTTGCATAGGCCGCCCTTTGCGGGTTTTCAACCTATCGGGAATTTTTTCTTTTTTTATCTTTTTTTTTTTACGAAAAGTATTTCTTAAGCCTATCCAGATTGGTAGGTTCGGAGAACTCCATGCCGTCCATAGTAGTTAACTTCACCGCTCCCTTGCTTAGTACCTTCTTCACGAGGAACGACCCTTCCCAGTTTGGCCTAAACTTGCCCCTCGGGTCGGTGTGCGTCACTCGGATCTGCTTTAGCACCATATCCCCTTCTTTGATAGGGCTGGCCTTGACCTTTTTGTTGAAGGCTCGGGCCATCCTTCTCTGATATAACTGCACGTGGTAAAGGGCTTCCATCATTTTCTCGTCCACCAATGCTAACTGTTCACATCGCTTCTTCACCCATTCCATCTCGGGAATCTCTGCTTCTACCGCGATTCTCAACGATCGTTTTTCAATCTCAATTGGCAGGACTGCTTCTGCCCCATACACTAAGGAGAACGGTGTTGCCCCAGTTGACATCCTAACCGTCGTGCGATAAGCCCATAAAGCAAGCGGAAGCTGTTCGTGCCAGTTCCGGTGCGATTCTACTGTCTTTACAAGAATCCTTTTAAGGTTCTTATTTGCCGCTTCTACTGCCCCGTTAGCTTGCGGGTGATATGGAGAAGACCTGTGATGTTCAACACCATATTCCCGGAAGAGACTTCTCACTTCCCCTTGAAACTGGACCCCATTATCTGTGATTATGTGATGAGGCACTCCGAATCTAGTGATTAAGTGTTTTTCGATGAACTTCCTCATCTGCTTAGACCCCAACTTGCCGAACGACTCTGCCTCTACCCATTTGGTGAAGTAATCAATGGCAACTGCGATGAATTTGTGTCCATTTGACGCGTTAGGTCTCACCTCACCGATGATATCAATGCCCCAAGCTGCAAACGGCCAAATGGGTGCCAACACGTGCAGTTCCATAGCTGGTAAATGATTATAATCTCCATGGATTTGACAATCATGGCATTTCTTCGCATACTCGTGACAATCTCTTTCCATGGTGAGCCAATATAAGCCTTGTCTTATGATTTTCCTTGCCAATACCGCTCCTCCCATATGGGCTCCACAAATTCCCGAGTGTACTGACTCCATTGCCTCACGGGCTTCTCCCTCGTTCAAGCATCTCAGTTGTAACCCATCGACGTGCCTTTTGTAAAGCAAGTCATTGTGGATGACGAATTGCTGAGCTAACCTTCTGATCACAGCCTGATCCCTAAGTTCTGATTCCGTCGGGTATGTCCCACTTTTCATGAAGTTTACAATGTCGAAATACCAAGGCTTTTCATCTGTCCCCAACCGCATTATGTCTTCGTAGCATGGTTTGTGAGACCTCCTCAGCACCAAAGGCTTCGAGGCAAGGTTCCGAGGGTTATCCCATACTGACACCAAAATGGCCAAAGCATCTGCTGCCTGGTTCTGTGCTCGAGGAATGTGATAAAAATGACACTCGCTGAATCTCTGCACCAATCCCTCCAACTGGTCTAGGTATGGACGCAACCTTTCTTCCCTTACTTCCCAGTTTCCCTGCGCTTGTTTGATAATCAATTTTGAGTCGCCCCAAATTTCAACATATGATGCTCCCAGCGCTGCTAATGACTCCAACCCATAGATGCACGCTTCATATTCGGCCATATTATTGGTGAGAGGGAAGGATAGCTTCTTTGCCATTGGGATCCTTTCTCCTTCTGGTGAGATAAGTAGCACTCCTACCCCAGCTCCATTCGAATTAACTGCTCCATCGAAAAACATTTTCCACGGTATCACTTCGATCGCGTTCAAGTGCTCATCGGGGAAATCATAGTTTACCTCTTCCTCTTCCGCATTTAGAGGCTGATTGGCCAAAAATTCCGCTATGGCTCTCCCCTTAATGACCTTTTTCGTTACATATTCGATGTCAAATTCAGACAAAAGCAACAACCATCGGGCTAGCTTCCCTGTTAGAGACGGAGTTCGGTACAGATACTTCACGGGATCCATCCGAGAAATAATGATCACCTTGTAGGATTGAAAATAGTGCCGTAGTTTCTTTGTTAGCCATACTACTGCCACGCACGTCTTTTCGATCATGTTATACTTAAGCTCGTATTCCAGGAACTTCTTACTCAGATAATACACCGCGTGCTCCACACCGGTGTCCCCTTCTTGGGCCAGCATTGCCCCAATAGATCGCTCCTCGATCGCTACATAGAGGAGAAGCGGTTTTCCAAGTTTAGGCGGTCTTAAAACCGGTGGATTAGACAAATAGTTCTGGATAGTCTCCAATGCTTGCTGGCACTTATCATTCTAAACCGTTGGTTGATCTTTACGTAGCAGCTTAAAGATCGGCTCGCAGATCGCAGTGAGTCGTGCTATGATCCGACTGATATACTGAACCTGCCCCAGAAATCCTCTCACTTCTTTCTCATTTTTGGGTGCTGGCATTTCCTGTATGGCCTTTACCTTGTCGGGATCCACCTCAATCCCCTTGTTACTGATCACATAGCCTAAGATCTTCCCCAATGAAACGCCAAAGAAGCACTTTTTCGGGTTCAACCTTAGCTTGAACTCTGCAATTCGGGCCAAAAACTTTTCAAGTGCCGCGAAATGCCCCTCTCTTGTATCCGACTTGACCATCATGTCGTCCACATAAATTTCTACCTCTTTGTGTATCATATCATGGAACAGTGCCGTAGCCATCCGTTGATAAGTTGCCCCAGCATTTTTCAAACCAAACGGCATTACTCTATAGCAGTAGGTTCCCCACTCAGTCGTGAACGAGGTATTTGCCTTGTGCTTTTCTGTCATCTGAACTTGCATGTAGCCCATGAAGCCGTCAACATTCATGTGCAAGATGCTCGATGCTGCATTGTCGATTAATACGTCGATGTGAGGCAATGCGAATTCATCTTTGGGGCACGCCTTGTTAAGATCTCTATAATCGACGCACATTCTCACTTTGCCGTCCTTCTTCGCGATGGGCACTACATTTGCGACCCAAGAGGGATAGTCGATTACTTCGATGAACCCTGCTTCTAACTGTTTCTTCACTTCCTCTCTGATCTTATCTTCCCATTCCGGCCTCATACGTCGGAGTTTCTGTTTCACGGGCTTATCATCGAGGTATGTTGGAATACGGTGAGTTACGATTGATTGATCAATTCCTGGCATGTCTTCGTATGTCCAAGCAAACACTATTTCGTATTTTTTAATTATTCTCTCAAATTCTTTCCTCTCTTCAATAGTTAATTCTTGAGCAATTTGTATAAGTTTAGGATTTTCATCCGTGCCAAGATTAAAAGTTGACATTTCTATTGTATTGATTTCAAATGTAGGCATGTTATATGAATGAGAATGCATGGAATGATCACGATCAACATCAAGCAAGTAAGCAAAATCAGAATTCATTTCATTGATAGTGTTGGTGAGTACATCATCGGATTCAAATAAGGCAGTAATACAATTCTCATCATCAGGGTTCTCGGGTTTCTCATAAGCTTTGGAGGTACCGGGTTCATCCACCGCTCCCATAGTGGCCTCAATAGTGATGACTTGTTCCTCGGCATTCAAATCTAGCATCATGATCTCCTCGACGAAACAGCTTGCCTTTCCTTTGCCCTAGTCGGTAACATCATTGAAGATCTCGAAGCCTGACAGAATCTTTCCCTCGGTGCTAGTCCATGACTCGGGAGTCCCCGAATAAACCTTGCCGTGCCCCTCATTCACAAAATACTTCCTTAGGCCCACCTTTCCTTCACCACCTGTGTTGGACGGACCTCCCAGCTCATATCCTAAACCCCTCTGGGTTTTCTGACTCTTAAAGTCCGGAAACTCTGGCAACCCTTGATGGTGTGCTCCCAAGCCCATACCAGGGATGAAGCCTCCTTTCATCATCTTCACCACATCGGTGGTCATGCTAGACTCATAGATCCCAGAAACTTGGAATCCGGAGAAAAGTTGAGGCTCAATTCCCAATGCCGCCACCGAACTTAATTTCTCAGCTCTAATCGTCACTATCTCCTCCCCGAAGGGGAATTTAATCATTTGGTGGAGAGTGGAGGGCACACCTCCCAATTTGTGGAACCATGGACGTCCCAACAATACGGCAAAGGTTACCGGGATATCCAGCACTGTGAACTCTGTTTCTTCCTCGTGCGGCCCCACTTTCAGCTTGGCCTTAAAAACTCCTTCGATATGCCTACGGCTATCATCATAAGCCCTGATCACAGTTTCTGAGGCCGTCAGGTCTCCTCTTTCTACTCCCAACTTAGACAAGAGCTTCAGCGGGCAAACATTAATGGCCGATCCATCATCGACCATCACACAGCTAGTCTTTTTCCCGTTAATTTCAGCTCGGATGTACAAAGGCTTGTTGTGAGCCTTCCCCTCTTCTGGGAGATCTTCGTCAGTGAATATGATTTCGGTCTTCTTCTGGGCCATAATTGCCCTTACTAATGCTGCGGGCTCAGTATCGGTAGAAATAACCAAATTCTGCAGCTCTTTCATCAGATTTTCACGGTGGTACTTGGAATGGCATAGGACTTCCCACACCATAGACTTAGCTTGTGTTTTCTTCAACTGCTCGAGGACTTGGTCATCTGGCTTGGGAGCCGATCCTTCCCCTATCTCAGTCTCAACCATAAGTGCCTTTCCCTCGGCCACTCGACCTGATCTTGTCATGACAGCAATTTCTGGCTCTTCATCAGATTCATCCCAAATATTGATAGGAATTCTCCGATCAATATCCTCCTCATCCGAGGAACTTTCCCAAATGTCCACAACCATCAGATCCATTACGTGAGGAACGTTTGAATTCAAATAAAAAGGATCCGCTGATCCATACAAAGCCCAGCCTATCAAATCATCATAATCCCTAAGGGATACTCTGCTCATCCTCCTTGCCGCCAACGGAATTGCGCCTCTCTGTATGCACATGAGCTGCACCTTATCACTCATCGTCTCACAACACTGCTCATAGCGGTGCCTCCACATTCTAATATAATCCACGAATGATTCCTCGGGGAATTGCCTGATCCTAACTAGATCTTCCAGGGATCCCGTCCATGGAACATACATCTCGTATCTCGCCACAAAGGCATCCCTAAGCGGTATCCAATGACCCATTTCCTCCTTTGATAGGCCTTGGTGCCACAACAAGGCTTCTCCCATGAGGGTTTCCGAGAAATGTTCATGTAATTCACATTGAGGGAACCCAGCGTCATACATATGGTTGCGGAATATCCTCGCATGCTCAATAGGATCTCGGTATCCACCATACCTAGGCATTGCTAACACCGCTTCAGGTGTCTCATAGGAGGACGAGTCCGGTGTTTGTTCCGCAAGCATCCATAATGTGTACTCTTTGATAAACTTTTTCGTCATCGCGGCCCAATCGCGCTTAATATGCATCGAGAGAGACATATACCACATCAGCGGCTCCCCCATTAGTGAATTGCAAAACAGGCTAGTGATCTCTTCTTCCTTAAAACCCAAAGGTCCCATGGCCGACAAGTAGAAGTGAAGATGTTCCATCGGATCCTTGTTGCCATTATACTTACTGACCCTCGGTAACGGACGCTTGATAGGTCCAATCTGCATCGCAAAGCGCTCTGCGGTCTTGTCCTTAGCTCTCTGGTACTTTTCTAGGAATAAATCTGACAGCCGCTCCTAATCATGCTTGCAGGAGTCGGGCAACGAGTGGAACCATCCCAAAGGCTCCCCTATTAACGAAGTCCGAGATGGCCCTTCCCCAGTCTCTTCGGCACTATCTTCATCATACGGTGCTCCACCTTCCAAACCTTCATCCATCGGTTCACCCTCATGTTCCTCGCCAATGAAGGACACATATAGACCATTTCCTACATTGCTCTTTTCATTGGAGTCCAACAACTCCTCTTCATTTTCCTCGAAGGATTCCATCACTACACTTTCTTTCAGACCGACTCCGATCATGCTCACCCTGTGATTAGGAAATGGATTACGCCTAGTGGAAGGGTTCGCTGACGAAGGATCAGCTATCTTCTTCTCCTCAATCAAATCTTGGATCTCGTGCTTCAACCTCTCACAGTTCTCAATAGTATGCCCATAACTTCTGTGGAATTCGCAGTACCCCCTAGCTTGTATCTGCTGAGTGAGCGGAGCTTTGTTATAAGGAGTGAGAACTTTTAACAACCCCTTTTTCTACAATCGTTCGAAAACTTTTGCATAGGTCTGATCAAATTTGGCGAACTGCCTCTTTTCGATAGCATTAAGATCAAGCACTTTCACTGCTGCAGATTCTGCACTCGCACTTGGCCCTCCGGCACTATATCCAGACTTTGTCCACTTGGTATAAGCTTTCTTCGGTTCTCCGTCCCCCTCAACTGTCAAGCCGCAGCTATACATCTGGTTGAAATCGGTAAAAGGCATGTACCGCATCTCATTCTTAATATACGGCAATGTGTTACCGACTACCATTCGGATCTGATCCTGCTCAAGCGGCTTCTGTTTCATAACCGCGGCCTTAGCCCTCCATCTTCTCACGAAATCGGAAAAAGATTCCTCGGCCTGCTGCTTAGTGCTCTCTAACTCCTTCAGAGTAACCTCAAGCATAGTGTTGAAACTATACTGAGCGATAAATGACTTTGCCAACTCCTTCCAATCTCTTTTCGTAACCATCGACAACGCATGGAACCATGTGAGGGCGGCCCCCTCAAGATAAGTATTAAACAGCCCCATGACTTGATCCTCAGTCAGGATCGTGTGCTTCATTACTGCGACATACTGATTCATGTGGGTGGTAGGATCCCCGGTTCCGTCAAACTTTTTCATATCAAGAAGTCGAAACTTCAAAGGCAAAGCAGTTGCTGACAAACAATTCTTCAAATTGTAAAAATCCTGACTCCCGGAGCTTCCCCCACGCAGATCCTGCACCTCTTGAGTGATGTGCTGCTTCCACTCCTCTTCCTTAGCCTTCTTTTTCTCAAGCTATTTACGGATATAGTCCTGATAGTCATCCTCATTCCCGAAGCGGGGACCACTGTTCACCTCATTCTCAGCGCGCTTACTACCACTCTTGTTATCCTTCAACGCCAACTCAGCTAGCTGGGCCAAAATTTCGGCCAACTGATAATTGATATTGTTCACAGAGTTTTCCAATTCGGCCACTTTTTCGTCGGTCGCAGACATACTGACTGAAGACTGAGTATACTCGGACGAGGATGATTCGGAAGCCACAACTGCCGATTTGGAACTGTCAATCTGTAGCTGATCAAACTGCCTGACTAACCGGTTACTCTCGCGAAACCACAACCGCTTAATGATGAAGTCTGCGCGAACGTTCATCCATTAGTATGTATGCATGATTTTATATGCATGATTCGTGGTGTGTGCGTTTATTTATTTACGGATATATAAGACAAGAAGAACAAACGTCAGTCTAATTACACGTATCACAACATCTCTCTTCCACCCTTATTCCTCCACACACTCGATGGTCCAAGTCTCTTTCCTAGGATTTTGGTTTGGGGCTCACATTGCGATCCAGGGGACGCGTGATTCCGTCGATTATTGCGAAAGAGTAAATCATTCATCAGACAATACAGTTCGTTTCGACGTATCAACGTTCAGTGACTAAGATATCGACCAAATGGATTGCCCTTTTGAAAAACTCATCTTTTGTTATTTCGAGAGACGCATTAGTTCGGGTTTTGATTCCCTTTTGAGCGTATCTCGGATTTAGACGCGGTACGAGTTATTCTTCTGGTTCAATCGTTCGTTATTGACAATGACCCGTTCCTTTTTATTCGCATGGGTTCGTGTCTCGATTTTTGGATTACAACAGGATCTTTTTGGATCTATCGAGAGACGTAACCACGTGTTTGTTTAGTGATGAAATCACTTTTTATTTTAAGGAACAAACTCATCGCGTAACGTGTTTGTTTTTAGCGTTAAGAATCCGTTTGCTTGTTTTGGCTACGTAAAAAGACGGCGAGTCTTATTTGAGCGCACGATAATCTCTTGGATAATAACAACTCTTTATTTCTTCCAATTTACGGGATATATCATCCTAGCGTGGTTATAGAAAATCAATGTTTCGTTTAATCGCATGCTTATTCGAAGCAGGGATATTACCGTTCTTTTTCATTTAGGCGCGAGTTAAGAAAACATGCAGATCGGGCCATATTTCTTGTAGTTTTGGCAACGGTCGAAATGATCGAGCCATTAATCAAACCCACAGTCTCATCCATATGGCGCAATTATGTAGTTTAGCTTCATTCGGCTTTATGATTTTAAACGGCGTACATACCGGCTCGAGGCACGTATTTAACGGCATTGGTTTATTTTCTTTAACTACCCTCGGGATGGATATACATCCTAGATACAGAATGACTTTGGTCGTTTATTTTTGTTTTTCTTTTATTTTCTTAGTCACTTTTACGGACACGTCCATTTCTCTTTAGAACATCGCAAGGCATAACGTAAGAGCTCGTCTTTTATTCGGAAGGGACGGGCCATGTTTGCGAAACTCTTTACGTTACAATGGGGTCATTCAAAATAGAAATGTTCTTCGTTTTCGTTTCGTCATGATTTCGCTTTATCCCAGCGTATTTAAAGAATGTGAATGACGGCTATCGTTAATATAGTCTTTTGAATCGAGATATAACCATCCTTAATACCAAACCAATTCATACTAATACGTGCTTACGTCATAACGTATTTCCTGAACATGTGCCTTCTTCGGGACACGGAAAAGGACCAGGCGGGTCGCACAAGTTCATTCATACGAGATGACTAAGTCGTCTTTAGTTCGAATCGTTTCGATGTTTTGGGGTAGTTTGTATATCGGTTTAAGAGTATATATTAACGTATCGTTTCATTTTCTTTACATATTTTAGGATTAGACACGTATCATGGCAATTTGAAAACACGAACTGATTCATTCATCACATCAAAAATAGTAACGGGTAATCCTATGGCAACTTCTAAGGCTACTATATGCTGACACGGCTGATCGCGGGACCTCACAAGACCGCACAAATTCGCCCCTAACGAATGGATGGGGACCCTTTGGCGCCTTACTGTAAGGGGGAACTTACACTAGCCTCTTTCGAGCGACGAATGGACTCTCGCTAGAGGTTTCGCGGAAATTACCCAACAGTTTTGCAATAATGCTTATGAATGCATACGAAAAGAAATAATACGATCCGTCCCCGTTAAGGGCTTAATACACGCCTTCCGGAATCAAATTTCTCGCTTCCCCAGTAGAGTCGCCACTTGTTAGACAAGGTGCCACGACCTAATCTCCCGGGCGGACCGGGGGGTGGACACCTCATGGCGACATAAGCGGTGATTGGCGCCGAGAGCAACCAATCATGGAATCAAGCTGCTTGGCAGGACCGGAGCTCGGAGTATGGAAGAGTCGCCACCCACGAATGGGAAAATGAACACCGATCCCTTGCGGGAGACCGGTGACGGTTCGGGAAACTTAGGTACGAGCCGAGAAGGCTAGCTCCTTTCCGGAGAAAGGCTACTAGGCACCCCGACATCGTCTGGTTATGAACCACCGGCCTCCTACTCAGCGTGTTAGGCGATAACGGACTAATCGCATATTTCTTTAAGTTTAAAATTCATTTGAAACCTTTTCTTTCTCGTTTTGAAAACCGTTTTGAGCATATATTATTGAAAGCCATTTTGGTAAAGAATCACCCATTTACATCAGTTCAAAATACATAGGAGAGAGAGGGGGGAGAAGAATTGATTTGTTTACAATGTGATTTATACTTCGTATTACACACTAACTCTAAACTAAGCTCACTTCCCAAAAATGAGTTTATTTACATGGTTCGTACCTTAATCGCCGTTGGAACGATTTAGGTACGTTTCAAAACCCCGTTTAATGACGTTCACTCGAATCGTCGTTGGAACGACTCGAACGTTTGAAAATGTTGAGATAAAAGCCTTAACAAGAAAACGTGATTAAACATACAAGTCAATTTATTTTGTTCAAAAACCATTTAGTTAGGAAAACAATTCAAAAGCTCTATTATTTACAATTAAAAGCAATTTTAATTACAAGGTTCGCTTAATCCGTCGTTGGAACGAATTAAGGTTTTAAAACGTGATGTTTTAAGAAATGGTTTAAAAATGTCAAGAAAACGTTATTTACACATTAGGAATATCTAGAAAACTTTAAGTTTAAATAAGCAAATTAAACTCTCTTTTTGTGATTTTACTTTCCCCTTTTCACTCAATTAACCTTTACTTGAATATATTCACAAGAATGAACCATTTAAATCCTCAAAATTCACCAAATAAAACAAATTGGAAATATATACATATAAAGGTCAAAAAGTGAAGTGAATATACATATATACATATATATATATATACATTTTCATCTAAAAATAAGGATATATACATATAAAACATCTACTAATTAATTACCCCAAAATGCCCAAGTGAATAACCCTCTAAAATAATACCCAATATAGTTTAAATGAGTTAAAAGAAAATATATACATATAGCCTTGCAAAATCAAATTAATGAAAAGGATACCTAAATGTACAAAATAAATAAATACATAATAAGTAATTATTAGTTATATACCTCAAAAATAATTTAAAAAAACATATTGCATAATTGTACATATACATATACAAGAATAAATGTCAAAAAGATGAGGAAAAGGTCCAAAAATAGACTTTGTAAAATTCCAGCAGCTTTACCGACGGAAAATCCGTCGGTAAACCGCTTTTAGTGACAGAAATGGCAAAGTTATAGAAACAGCCCCAAACTTTACAGATTTATTCAAAAGCTTTAGATTAGATTTATTCTATCGTTTTGGACCTCCGAGCTACCCAAATTGGATCATAGCCTATAACGGAGAATCCTAAAACGATGTTTTATTTTAAAACATTATTTAGAAATATTTTTAAAACTTATAATTACAACGTTTTTATTAATCCCGAACTACCTTTGAATAGGATCACGGTTCGTATTGGGATATTAAAACGAGGTTTTTATTTTAAAACAAAACTGAACGTTTATCTAATACGAGACGAAAATTAAATAAATACGAAAAATCAAATAAAACGTGATAAATAAATAAATAACTAAATAAATAAAATTATAACATAAAAATGAATGAATAAAGGAAATAAATTAAATAAAATAAAACGAGTCTAGTCCTCGGATAATACCTCAAGATCGGTATCTGACAGTCGAAGTCGGTCGATTCCACGAGTTGTCATTTTCCGGTTTTTTGTGTTTTTCGTCTTTTTAGTAAAAATTTTAACTTTTGGGAAATTCGGACTTTTTGAGAAAAAAATATTTTTCTCAAAAAAATTCACTTTCTCTCTCTAAAAATGTCTAGAGTGAGAAAGCTCTCCCCAAATCCCCCTTCTTTTCTTGCATGGGGATCCGTGCCTTAAATAGGCAACGGGTCCCGGAAGTCTTTGGGCGACGCCCAAATAAAATTGGGCGTCGCCCAAAGCCGGTTGGGCGAACGCCCAACCTAGTTGGGCGAACGCCCAACTTATGTTGGGCGAATGCCCAACTTTCGTTGGGCGAACGCCCAACATTAGTTGGGCGAACGCCCAACCTCGGTTGGGCGCGCGCCCAACGAGCGTTGGGCGTCTGCCCAACGTCGATGGGCGCTCGCCCAGCGGCTGCCGGGCGCACTCGCCCAGCGGCCGCCGGGCGTGCGTCCCGCGCTGTCGGGCGCGCACGCCCATCGGTTGTCGAGCGCGCGCTCTGCGCTGTCGGGCGTTCGCGTCCAGCGGACGTCGAGCGTGCGTCCCGCGCTGCTGGGCATGCGTCCAACTGTCGTCGGACACGCGTCGGCTGCCGCTAGGCGCTCGCACCACGTCGCTGAGCACTTGCAAGCCGTCCACTTGACGACCGCGACTCCCACTAACTTCTTCCCTTTTTATTATATATTTTTGCTTTAAAAACTTCCGGAACCAACCGCTTCAACCGTCTTGTTACAGGTTTTCGTCACAGGTCCTCCGACTCGGTGTCTACAACCCCGGATGACCCGGGGCTCAAACATATCAATAAAAAAAATTTCAAAACGTAAAAAAAATCAAAATTAACTGTGCAATTGACGGTAAATTGTTAAAGTCCAGTCAGTTAGGGCTCGACAAAAATTTTTTAGCCTCCAACACATTAAAATTGTAAAAATGTTATCATTTTTTTAGAAACTAGCATTGAATTAATAAAAAATTAAATATGTTTCCTTTTTTTTAATGGTAATGACATAATAAAAATGAATATTAAATATATTTATTTTTTTTAAGACATATTAAAAATGAATTCAAAAGTGTTATGAAAATAAAAATAAAAATAAAGAGTTCATTTAAATTAATAATGGTAACATGTTTTTATAATTATTGAAAAATAAAATTTAAATAAATAAAAAAAATTTTAAAAAAATAAAACTGAAGGGAATCAAACACAGAACCTCTTAAATAAAAGCAAGCATACTTAACCATTTCATCTACCTTTATATATTGAAATAATACTACATAGAGTCAATATAATTCTCTCCAAAATATTACAAGACACCGTTACTAAATTTTTTTTTCTCAATTCTCGGGCGGCGAGCCGGGGCTCGAGCCTCGGCCAACCCCCCTAGTTCCGCCCCTGGCGTCCGCCCAACTGTGTATTGGGTGTCCGCCCAACTTGATGTTGGGCGTCCGCCCAACACCCGTTGGGCGCACGCCCAACTTTGGGATCCGTGCCTATAAAAGGCACTAATCCCCATGCATTTGAGGGGGGGAGGGGATTTTCTAGAGCTTCTCACTCTAAAACATTTTTTAGAGAGAGAAAGTGATTTTTTTTTGGGAAAAACATTTTTATTCCTAAAAAATTGAAAATTCCTAAAAGTTGAATATTTTACCAAAACACGAAAAAACACCAAAAATCATAACTCGTGGAATCAACTGACATCAAGCCGTCAATACCGATCTTGAGGTATTATCCGAGGACTAGACTCGTTTTATTTATTTCGTCTATTTATTTTATTTTTAGTTTCATTTATTTATTTAGTTATTTATGTATCATATTTTTATTTATTTTTTCGTATTTATTTAATTCCCGTCTTGTATTAAATAAACGTTTTGTTTTGTTTTGAAATAAAAACCTCGTTTTAAAGTCCCAACACAAACCGTGACCCAATTTAAGGGTAGTTCAGGATTAAAAAGTTGTAAATATAGATTTTAAAAATATTTCCAAATAACGTTTTAAAATGATCGTTTTAGGAGTCTCCGTTATAGACTATGATCCGATTTGGGTAGTTCGGAGACCCAAAATGATAGAATAGATTAGATTTAAAGTATTTTAATAAATCTGGAAACTGTTGGACTGATTCTGTAATTTGCCGTTTTCTGTCACTAAAGGCGGTTTACCGATGGATTTTCCGTCGGTAAAGCTGCTGGAACTTAAAAAATCTCTTTTTCAAACCTTTTTCTCATCTTTTTGACATTTGGACTTGTAGATACATATATAACTATGTAGTATATTTATTAAAATTATTTTTGGGGGTATCTAACTAATAATTATTTATGTATTTACTTATTTTGTACATTTGGGCATAATTTACATTAATTTGGTTTTGTAAAGCTATTTATATATATATATATATATATATATATATATATATATTTCTTATCAATTATTGTTTTGGGGGTTATTTCCTAAATATTTATTATGTATAAAAGTTATTTTGGGGGTTAAATATAATTTCCTTATTTATGGGCTTTGTCCATTATATTTACATGTTTTCAAGTTAGAATATAAGTATATTATATCTAGTAGTATATTTATCACCATTTGTACTTATTAATAACACTTGTATATATATTATTATTTTTTTCTTATCTTATTTTCTTTGATTTATAAGTATTATTATTATTTTCACCATAATGTATATTTATATTTATTCTCCATTTGAATTTCCTATATATATATATATGTTTTAAAAGTGTTTGGTTGGGTGAATTTGGGTTTAATTCATTAATTATTGTAATCATATTCAAATAAAGGCTAATTGAGTGAAAAAGGGAAAATAGACCACAAAAAAGAGAGTTCAATTTGCTTATTTAAACTAAAGGTTTCTAGAGGTGCTTAATGTAAATAAAAGGTTTTTAGTTCTTTTCCCTTTCAAATGACTTTCTAAAATCCCACGTTTTAAAACCTTGATCCGTTCCAACGATGGATTAAGCGAACCTTGTAATTAAAATTGTTTTCTTTTTAAATAATAGAGTTTTGAATTGTTTTTCTATCTAAATGGTTTTGTACAAAATAAATTGACTTGTATGCTTAATCACGTTTTCGAGTTAAAACTTCTTATTTCGCGTTTTCAAACGCTCTAATCGTTCCAATGACGATTCGAGTGAACATCATGTAAATCCACGGGGTTTTGAAACGTATCTAAATCGTTCCAACGGCGATTAAGGTACAAACCGTGTAAATAAACTTTCTTTTCGGGGAGTGAGATTAGTTTAGATTGAATGTATGGCTTAAGACACGATTCACGTTGTGAATAAACTAATTCTTTCTTCTATCTCCCTCTTTCTTCCATATACTCTAAATTCATGTAAATGGGTGATTCTTTACTAATATGGCTTTCAATAATATATGCTCAAAACGGTTTTCAAAACGAGAAAGAAAAGGTTTCAAATGAATTTTAAACTTAAAGAAATATGCGATTAGTCTGTTAGCGCCTAACATGCTAAGTAGGAGGCCGGTGGTTCATAACCGGGCGATGTCGGGGTGCCTAGTAGACTTTCTCTGAAAAGGAGCTAGCCTTCTCGGGTCGTACCTAAGTTTCCTGAACCCTCACCGGTCTCTCGTAAGGGATCGGTGTTCATTTCCCATTCGTGGCTGGCGACTCTTCCATACTCCGAGCTCCGGCCCTGCCGAGCAGCTTGATTCCGCGATTGGTTGCTTTCGGCGCCAATCACAGCATCTGTCGTCAACGGTGTCCACCCCCCGATCCGCCTAGACGAGGCTGCGACACCTACAAGTGGCGACTCTGCTGGGGAAGCGAGAAATTTGATTCCGGAAGGCGTGTATTAAGCCCATTGTTGAGCGATTTCCGCAAGTGCACGGTATACACTTGTAGTAATAAAAGATATCGAACCCACAAGGAACGCTTTTTAACTAAAACTTGTTTTAATCCAGTTTTATTCACGTTTTTAGGTTTAACTTAAGAAAATCGTTTAATTGATTGTATTGGTTTGGATTAATTAGGATTAGATGAGAATATTATATTGAACTTAGAGAACAATTATGTCTTGAGATTTTGATTACAAGACAGATGCTTTCGTATTTGGAATAAATCAAAGGTATAAAACTTATTTTCATTAAGCAAAGAAAGCAACTATAACTTTGGTAAGATTATGAATATGAAATAACATAAGAATTTATGCAATTAAATTGCTTTGAACCGTAGAAATCTCTCTGGGTCGGAGCAGATTCCTACCTTAATCAAATTAGTATTTTATATCCGATAAGCCGCGGTCACGATCATATCATCCGTAAAACTAATTCTTTCAAGTGTTCAACAAAGTTTCTTTGTAAATATGATTGTATAAAACATTTTAATAAAAACACCAATTTATCATTTTGAAAATCATTTAGTCAGAACAATATCAAAATAACAACAGGAAGAATGTATTGAATAAAATAAATATATTATTAGTGAATTGTTAATCTTCACAAGTTAACAGAGAGGAAGAAACATGGATAGCATTTTGACGAAATCTTTGAGATCCGATTTGTCAATCTTTCCCTCAAACTCCGTAGGTTTGTCAGACCCTTTTGCGCTTTAGCCGTTAGTTCTTCTCGCTGAATCTTCGGAATAGAGACCGGTCGGTCCTCTACCATAATGAAAACTTGTCTCTGATCAACCTTTAAAACTAAACTAATACTACTGTGTTTATAACTAATCTAATAACAACTTGTGTACATCAAGTTTGTTTATACAGAAATGAAATCTAACTTTCTGACTCTTTCTGAATCAGAAACTCAACATAATAACTCTATGATTTCTCTAACTTTTCTAACTTAGCCAACATTGATTTCTGAAATGGATCACTTATTTATAGTTGGTGAAGGGTTGTAATTGAAGGGTCGTGTCCGCTGGTGAAAGGTCACTTTTATCCAAACGAACAGACGAGTTTTTTGGATTTAAACATGTGAAAACTGTGCAGAATTCTTCGTTGTCTCATATGAGATTCCGAGAATCTCAGTCGCGACAGGGGGCATGGAGGAAGGCTGAAAATTTCGATTTCTCGGTGACTGGTATCAGCGTGTCACGACTGAGATTCTAAAAATCTCAGTCGCGATATGGGCAATCTTCCCCGTCTTTCGGCTGCTTCTCGTCTCCTTGAGTCGGTCCTCTGATTAATACGTATTTTTGGCACGTAACTTAGGTTTTTCCCTCGTTTTAGCTCCTATTTGGATTTAACCAAATAATTAGGTACCTTGCATCAAAGAAGTAAATAAAGACGTAAAAGTACTCTAAATGAATATAATAGCACGATTTCAATGTAAATTTAATGTATTTATATATGATATTTTAGGTATATTTTGGGCTTAACAAACTCCCACACTTAAGCTTTTGCTAGTCCCGAGCAAAATTTCACTGAATTTATTCTTTACTCAATCTCTTTATAAATAGAACATATATCCATATATTCCTTTTCAAATTAGTTAAACCGAAAGAAAAACTTCCATGGTAAATTTATACGCAAAGTATCAAACTAGCTAGTGTAAAAGAGGTATATCATTCGTCTTGTATCTCAATTTTTATATTGAAGCATTCGGGACGGTGTAAGCACGCATGTTTTTGAATCTTTCGTCTCAAGGCATTTAAAGCACAAAATTTCCTTTCCCAAACCTAAATTATTACAAATGTAGATTTATTAAGGACTTAGGTTTAATATATTTACTTAGTCACGCCCGTGATAAGGGTGGTCTCGTCCGTGACTTTATATGAATTAATTTGCTTTTGTGTTCGTTTAAGAGGTACCGACCATGCCATGGGTGGACGCAATCGTTACTTAAAACTTTAAACACGTTTAATTTTGCTTTAATTTCTAACGTTTCTTTCATACCTCGACCGCGATAAGGATGGTCGCAATCGTGGCCAAAAGTAAACGGTACTTAATGTTCTTCCCTTTCATACCTCAATTGTGATAAGGGTGGTCTCAATCGTGGCCAAAAGTTAAGAATACGACTACTTAATTTAATTAACATGAGTTATAAAAATGAAAATTATAAATTGGGAAAAGAAAAATAGCACATTCATCCTATATTGACTTGAAATTCAACATGTATTATGGCTAAAGTTTCCTTAAAAACTTCAATTGGTTTTTAATGTAAGACGAAAATCATACCGAGCTAAAAAGCTAAAGTTGTTAGTTTGATTTATGCCTATAAACCTAATTGAAAATTGAAAATAAGATTTATATTTATCATGAATTCATGATATAAAATAGAGATTTGAAACTATAGAAATTTTACTTATATACATTTACTCGAGACGTTTTTGAGAAAATCGTATCGGAGATTTGTAAAAATATTTGTAAAAATATGGCCCGTATAGAAATATTATTTCTAACGATAATGATAACCTTAAAATATACTTAACATTATTTTGAAAGTTAAAGTGTTTGAAACATATGAAATATATATACTTAAAAAAAATATATGTTTATGCAAAATTGTCATTATTTTTGCAAAATGTTGCACTTTATAAAAAAAATGTTGCATTTCTTTTTTTGAAAATGTTGCATTATATACTTTACTTAAACATTAATAACAACATGCATTTATACTTAAATATATAGCATTCATTCTCATTCGTTGCATTCATTCGTACTTAAAATTAAAATGAATATGAAATATCTCCCCCCACACTTAATTTGGACCATGTCCTCATTGGTGCAAAAAGCGATAAAACACGAAAAATAGTACGAAATTAAATCATACGAATTTGAATTAAAAATATGGGACGAGAACATTCAAACATAATAATAAATATAATTGTACCAAACATAAATAGAAATATTGTAACAAACTTAACAAAACATAATAACGGAAATGATTGAAAGATAGAAAGGATAAAACTTATCAAGGTGAACTCGGTGGGGAAGGCGTAGTCTCAACTCCTTGGCGGCGGAAGAAAGATAGCAACCGGCGACGAGTAGATTTGTGCTCACGTCTCAAAGTAGTGATATTGGCATCCACCGTGTTTATCCTCGAAGCATTTCGGTATTGTTGGCAACGACTTCATCTAACCGCAAATTCATGTGACGGTTATGCTCGTTCATTTATGTCAAAACATGTTGCCATCCAACTTGTTCGTCAACATTTGGTTCAACATTTGGTTCTACATTTGCTTGCTCTTGTGCATTGGCATCAACATTCTCCTCCTCCTCTTCGTCATCAAATTCCTCATTATCTTCTTCATCATCATCTTGGGCACCTAGACCTTGAGAACTTGAAGCTTCACCACCCAAAGTAGCAAAAACACCTCTTGTACGATCTTTATAGGAGATAAATGCGGGTGGTCCCAATTTCTTCAATAAATTGGCTCTTTGAAGTGCCGTGATATCCAAGGAAGGCAAACCAACATGAGGCATATTTTGATAATCCTCTAATTCACCCCGAGCACCCAAAACAATGCCGGTAATTAAATTACCCATCGGCACTTGCTTATTATGTGAAGCGGAAGCTCGGACCAAATTAGTAAATATCATTCCAATACTATCAATGGTCAAATTCTTAAAAATGCAATCTAGCACAAACAAGTCACGGATTTGCACTTTGGAACTCTCAACCCGGCCAAATAAAGAGAAGGATAAAAATTTGTGAAAGAAAAAGATACAATTATCCTTAATTAATTTGCTAGATGTGTTCTTCGGACGAAAAACATCTAGATCGGTCAAAGATTGCCAAACCGTGTGTGCATCAAACTTCTTTGGGTTAGAGTAAAAATCGTTAGTAGGAAAACCAAACCAATGGCACATTGCCGCATACCCGACTTTAAAACGAACTCCATTATTTCGAAAAGAAATAATACCTCTTTTCTTATCATAAGTTAGAGTGACCAAAAATTCCCTAATATGCGATTTATTACTAGGAAAACGCATACTAGCAAATCTTGTCCAACCAAGAACGGATAAATATTCATCAATACGTTCGGTAAGAGAAAGGACGTTTACCGTGTCAGTATCGAGAAAAAGCATGTCGACGAACTCTATTTGGGTATGTGAAAAGTGGCGAAACTTACGTCCTTCGGCATCCGTTGCAATATCAAACGGTGCTCCATATTGAACCCGTAATCTATTGACTTTAGTGGCTTTGGTTTTGTTAGCAACGGTTTTTTGTCTAGGCATTTTTGTGTGTGTGTGAACTTGGTGAAAGAGATGAAGAAAGTTGAAAGAGATAAATTGTGGAGTAAAGATAATGGTGGTGATTTAGGGAAGAAGAAGATGAATAGGGTAAAGATTTATGGGAAAGGTGAGTGAATCTTTGTGTTGGGAAGAGTAAAAGATGATTGATTGGTGTAAATAGAGGTGATATAAATAGGTGTAAGAAGTAGGTATTGATTAGGATATATGAATAGGTAAGTAATTAGAGTAGAAATAGGAAAGAGTGCAAAAATCCGTCCAAATCCCGCCATACCAGTCGCGACAGCAAGCTTGCAGGGGGCTGAAATTCGCTGAAAATTTACTCCTTTTGTTGTCTCAACCGAGATTTCAGAATCTCAACTGAGATTCTGGAATTTCTGGGTAAAAATTGGACTTATTTTGACAATATCAACATGATTAATTCAACTCCTCTTGTAATTAAGTGACATTAATGCTAAGTATTAATTCCTGAAACTGAAATAAACAAATCTGAAACATTAAATTGAAGGAAAACCAAAGGTTGTTCCTTAATTAAAAGAAATGAATGAAAGAATTAATGCACTTTATTAACCATAATGAAGAGAAATACATTAAATACCTTATTACATATATACAGAAAAACATCTATGCATAAAAACAACAATCATATATACACTATTTACAAACAAACAATATAAACTCAAATAGTATCCCTATAAATTGGAATACGACGTACAATGGCCCTGTCAATCTTCACTTGAATGAAGATTTGTCTTTCTGCAGGAGAAAGAAATTTTGGACCAGAACGAAACACTCTCTTTACAAGTCCCTCATTTTCCAGAAACTCGTAATTCATTATGGGAAATGGTTCCTTATCAGTCCAAGGAACAGAAACTGATCCCTTGGAACCCAGAATGATTCCACATATAATATTCCCAAACCCTATTGTCCGATTCTTCGAACGGGAAGCGGCAACTAATCCCTCCATCAAAATCTTTGAGGAATTAACTGTGTTACCTTGGAAAATATCACCTAGCACATACAAATCGGTATCCGAGACGTGGATTGAAATTTGCTATGACAGAGAAATTTTGGCAAAAACAGCATGGAGTTAGAATTAATTGATTTGTTGTAGGCAAGACGTGGATTGAATCTCCAAAATCCCGTCAACATTCTCCAGATATCTGTAGAAGTCATCTCTCTGCCAGGATGATTGATAGGGGTCAAAAACCCTATCTTTGGGCGCGGTTTTAGGACGGTTTTTAGCGTTATTTAGTTAATAAGCGAGCAATTCTCGCATTTAAATGTTTTTGTGTGAGTTAGTTAGCAATTGGAAATGTTTTATTTACTTTTCGTTGTTTAGGCTCGTTTTATGATCAATTTAGGCAAATACGGCCAAAATGGCATGCATATTATAATTCCGTTATCTTTTGAAGCTAATTGATACGTCAAAAGTCGCACCAAACAAAGCGTTTGCTCAAAATAAGCGATTGGCGGGTCAATTTAGCCTTTGGACTAATGCTATCTGGAGTTTTTGTGCATGCACAGGGATAAGTTCGGGCGAAAAACACACTTTTGGCATTCGGCGACCGCGCAGAGGCGTGCCGGGCAAGACTGCTTGACGAACTGGCCTATTTAGGCCAGCTCACCGAGCTGGCTATGCCAGCTCGCCGAGCAGGCCTTCGTAGGCCAGCTCGCCGAGCAGGCTGTGCCTGCTCGCCGAGCAGGCCCTCAGAGGCCTGCTCGGGCGAGCAGGGAGCCTGCTCGCCGAGCAGACTTGCGGGAATTGGTCAAAAAGACCAATTCCGCCCCCACGACTCCACGACCGACCCCACGACTTCCTACCTGCATAAGGACACGAAATAGGTCAGGAAAAGGGCCCGAGTCGCGCCTATAACTAGGATTCTTCCAATGTAAATTAGACATCTTTTATCTTTGTAATTTTCTTAGCTTTTCACCTTGAGAAATCCTCTCCACCTCCTCTATATCCTTCAAACCTCCATTGAAGACACCTCCGAAGCTCCGCTCACCGAGGATTGCTCAAGCTCCATCCTTAAGTCCTAGGAAGACGCCTGCATTGGTAGACAGGTTCCCTGAAAGGGATTTTTCTTCTTTTATATTCTATCTAGCCTCTGATCCATGTTATGAATCCTAGGCTCATTGTATCTTCGTGACAATACTTTCATCTTTGTTATATATTATAGTTTTGTTTATTCAATTGTTTTATTGCTTTAATCTTTGTCTTACGCTTTGTCTGATTGGTTTAACTCATTCGATAATCCCAAAATTAAGTTGGCACATATTGCGAGCTGAATCTGACCTAGTCAGTGCCTATAGGATTGACGACCCTATAGAAGATTATGCCCAAATTGCTGAGCCTTAGAGCTAGTTTCGGCCTTACAAGAGAATCACGAACTAGGGACCTCAGAAGGATAGGTAGGGTTAATCGCCTCGGACACAAGTGACTTAGATTAGGTTTTAATTCAATTGCTTAAACAATCTATTTTCATTATCATCGTATCCCTTCATGTTCCTTCGGATAATTGCATTGGGAAAAGATCACCTAAGAGTAGTTTAACTTAATTAGGGGTAGAGTAACTTAATTAGGCGTAGAATAACTTAGTTAGAATTAGATAACTTAGCTAGGAGTAGTATAATTCAACATAGGAGTAGAATAACTTAAGAAAAACCAAACTCAAAACCCCCAAAGCCTAGATAACACCTGAGATCAAGTAATTTGATACTTGCAGAAATAAATCCTGTGGACGATACCTGGACTTTTCCAGAAATTTATTACTTGATAACGACGGGGTACACTTATCCCTTAGTGAGTCTCCTTTACGGGAGGTGTTAGACAAGGTTCCGCGGCCTAATCTCCCGGGCGGACCGGGGGGTGGACACCTCATGGCGACGTAAGCGGTGATTGGCACCGAAAGCAACCAATCGTGGAATCAAGCTGCTCGGCAGGATCGGAGCTCAGAGATATGGAAGAGTCGCCACCCACGAATGGGAAAATGAACACCGATCCCTTGCGGGAGACCGGTGAGGGTTCGGGAAACTTAGGTACGAGCCGAGAAGGCTAGCTCCTTTCCGGAGAAAGGCTACTAGGCACCCCGACATCGCCCGATTATGAACCACCGGCCTCCTACTCAGCATGTTAGGCGATAACGGACTAATCGTATATTTCTTTAAGTTTAAAATTCATTTGAAACCTTTTCTTTCTTGTTTTGAAAACCGTTTTGAGCATATATTATTGGAAAGCCACTTTAGTAAAGAATCACCCATTTACATCAGTTCAAAATACATAGGAAAGAGAGAGGGGAGAAGAAAGAATCGATTCGTTTACAATGTGATTTATGCTTCGTATTTACACACTAATTCTAAACTAAACTCACTTCCCAAAACGAGTTTATTTACATGGTTCGTACTTTAATCGCCGTTGGAACGATTTAGGTACGTTTCAAAACCCCGTTTAATGAAGTTCACTCGAATCGCCGTTGGAACGACTCGAGCGTTTGAAAATGTTAAGATGAAAGCCTTTAAGAAGAAAATGTGGTTAGGCATACAAGTCAATTTATTTTGTACAAATCATTTAAGAAAACAATTCAAAATTCTATAATTCATAATGAAAACGATTTTAATTACAAGGTTCGCTTAATCCGTCGTTGGAACGGATTAAGGTTTTAAAACGTGATGATTTTAAGAAATGGTTTAAAGAGGTCAAGAAAACACTATTTACACTTTAAGAATATCTAGAAAACTTTAAATTTAAATAAGCAAATTAAACTCTCTTTTTGTGATTTTATTTTTCCCTTTTTTCACTCAATTAATCTTTACTTGAATATAATTACAACAATTAACAAAACAAGGCCAAATTTACCCAATCAAATGTGTTTAAAACATATACATATATACCAAAAATAAGATAGAAAGATATATATATATATATATATATATATATATATATATATATATATAGTTTTGTCTAAAATAAGGATACATCTATAGATAAAAATGAGTAAGAAATACTATATGATATAACAAAGAAACAAAAATACTAAACAAAATACGTTTTCATCCTAATTATAACTATGTACAAAAAATGAAGAAATTCATAAATGTAAAGAATAACATCTAGTTCTAAATAGATTTAAGTATTAAATATATAGAACATAACTTTCACCCTAAATAAGAGCTAATATAACTTAAATATACCAAAACTATATATAATACTTTACAAAACTAAGTTAAAATGAATTAAATTCCAAATATGAAATAAATAGCTATATAATATATAATTAATAGTTATAAGGCCCAAAAATAATTTTTAGAAATATATTACATAGTTATATACATATATACACAAGTAGAAATGTCAAAAAGAAGAGAAAAGAGGGTTAAAAGTAGGATTTTCGGATTCCAGCGGATTACCAACGGAAAATCCGTCGCTAATCTGCTGTTAGTGATAGAAAATGGAGAATTACAGCAGTAGTCCTAAACTTTACAGATTTGTTCAAAAGCTTTAAATTAAATCTAATTCAATCGTTTTGGATCTTCGAACTACCAAGAATGGATCATAGTCTATAACGGAGTTTCCTAAAACGACGTTTTTTTTTATTTTAAAACGTTATTCGGAAATATCTTTTTTCAAAACTTATAATTACAACGTTTTTAATACCCAAACTACCTTTTAATTGGATCACGGTTCGTATTGGGATATCAAAACGAGGTTTTTACTTTAAAACAAAACCGAACGTTTATCTAATACGAGATGGGAATTAAATAAATACGAAAAATTAAATAAAACGTGATAAATAAATAAAGGGTAAATTCCAAAAAAAACCTCTGTGGTTTGATGTTGTTCCAAATAAACCCTTGTGGTTTGGTTTTACAAAAAAAAAGGACCGTGGTTTCGCCGTTACCCGAAAAATGGAAATTGACTTAACACCGTTAAAAATGCTGACGTGGCAAGGGGCAAAGTTGGAAATTCGATTTTTTTTTTTTTAATTTTTTTCTTTTTCTTTTTCTTTTTCTTTTCCTTTTTCTTTTTCTTTTTCTTTTCCTTTTTCTTTTTCTTTTTCTTTCCCTTCTCCCTTCTTCTTCCTTCTCTCCTCCTCCTTCTTCCTTCTCTCTTCTTCTTCTTCTTCTTCTTCTTTTTTTTTAAATTTCTGAAATTTAATTTTTTTTAATTTATCTTTTTCTTTTTCTTTTCCCTTTCCTTCTTCTTCTTCTTCTTCTTCTTCTCCTCCTCCTCCTCCTCCTCCTCCTCCTCTTTCTTCCCTTCTTCTTCTTCTTCTTCTTCTTCTTCTTCTTCTTCTTCCTTTTTCTCCCTTCCTCCATTCTTCTTCTTCTTCATACCTCTTCTTCTTCCTTTATTTTTTTTAAGTTTCGGAAATTTCCAGATTTCCGAAAATTTCTAGATTTCCGTATGAAATCTGGAAATTTCCCTCCGACGCATCCACCGGCGACAAAACACCATTTGAGATCAACTTTCGCGGAGAAATTATCGAAATTCATTCCATCGATGAATTTCAACGTGTCGAATCCATCCTCGTATTGACACGGATACTTATTCTCCGGTGCGAGGCGGTAATTAATGGAGATCACAGCAGAGGGGATTTCACGAGCGAGTCGTCGGCAATACTGATCGGTCTGCTTCGAATCCGCCGTGAGAAAACAGAAACCTCCGCCGTGGAAGTAAACGATGAGTGGGAGGCTGTAGGGAGTAACGGAAGTTGTGGTTATCGGAATGTAGAGACGGAACCAGAGCTTTTGTGTAGGGTCGATTGGGATATCGAAAGAAGAGACGTTGTGTATAGGTTTAAGAGAGGGAGGTGTTTGTTCTTAATTTGTAATTTTGTGTTAATTTAATTATAGAAAAAGAAAAATTAAAAAAAATAAAATTTCAGAAATTTAAAAAAAAAAAGAAGAAGAAGAAGAAGAAGAAGAAGAAGAAGGAGAGAAGGAAGAAGAAGGGAGAGGAAAAGAAAAAGAAAAAGAAAAAGAAAAAGGAAAAGAAAAAGAAAAAGGAAAAGAAAAAGAAAAAGAAAAAAAAATAAAAAAAATCGAATTTCCAACTCTGCCCCTTGCCACGTCAGCATTTTTAACGGTGTTAAGTCAATTTCCGTTTTTCGGGTAACGGCGAAACCACGGTCCTTTTTTTTTTGTAAAACCAAACCACAAGGGTTTATTTGGAACAACATCAAATCACAGGGTTTTTTTTTGGAATTTACCCATAAATAAATAACTAAATAAATAAAATTATAACATAAAAATAAATAAAGGAAAAGAAATAAATTAAATAAAATAAAACGAGTCTAGTCCTCGGATAATACCTCAAGTTCGGTATCTGACATTCGAAGCCGATTGATTCCACGAGTCGTGATTTTCCGGTTTTTTGTGTTTTTTAGTAAAAATTTAACTTTTGGGAAATTCAGAATTTTTGAGAAAAAAATATTTTTCTCAAAAAAAATCACTTTCTCTCTCTAAAAATGTCTAGAGTGAGAAAGGCTCCAAAAATCTCCCCTTTTGCATTGGGATCCGTGCCTTAAATAGGCATCGGATCCCGGAGCTTTGGGCGACGCCCGAATAAAATTGGGCGTCGCCCAAAGCCGGTTGGGCGAACGCCCAACCATGTTGGGCGGATGCCCAACTTTTGTTGGGCGGACGCCCAACATTAGTTGGGCGAACGCCCAACATGGTTGGGCGTCCGCCCAACATGGTTGGGCGAACGCCCAACCTTAGTTGGGCGCGCGCCCAACTAGCGTTGGGCGTTCGCCCGACGATCATTGGGCGTCCGCCCAACGTCGCTGGGCGCTCGCCCAGCGGCTACCGGGCGTGCCCGCCCAGTGGCCATCGGGCGTGCGCCACGCGTTGTCGGGCGCACGCGCCCCACGGTCGTCGAATGCGCGCACCGTGTTGCCGGGCATGCGCGCCCAACGGACGTCGGGCGTGCGCCCCGCGCTGCCGGGCGTGCGCCCCGCGCTGCCGGGCGTGCGTCCAACTGTCGTTGGACACGCGTCGGCTGCCGCTAGGCATTCGCACCACGTCGCTGAGCACTCGCGAGCCGTCGAACTCACTACCGCGACTCCCATTAATTTTTCCTTTCTTATTAAATATTTTTGTTTTAAAACTTCTGGAATCAACCGCTTCGACCGTATCGTTTACAGGTTTTCATCACAGGTTCTCCGACTCGGTGTCTACAGTTGCCCCTACTTTCCTATTTTGACAGTGATGTGTGTGTTTTGAAAACGTTTTTTGCTATCGCAACACATGCAATGTAAAACATATAAAAGTAAGAGACACATAAAGAGTAGGAGGAAGAATACCTGACCTTTGCGCTGCGCGTTCGGGCGTCGTTCTCGATTCTTTCCGTCCTTGCCTTTGAATCGGCTGCCGGCGGATGTTCTTCTTACGGACCCTAGCCTGAGTTGACTGTGGGTAAAATTGGCTCGAAAGCAACCTCGGTCGTGGACCGTAGGTAAGATGGCTAAAAAGCTACCTCGGTCGTGAACCGTAGGTAAGATGGCTAAAAAGCTACCTCGGTCGTGAACCATAGGTAAGATGGCTCAAGGGCAAAAAGGTTCTTTCTAACAATTCCGAATTCTTTTAAAACACCGTTGTCTGTATTTTCTCACTAGAGCTAGTGTCTTGGGGGTTTGAATGGTTCGATAAGAACGTCTTTTTAGTTTGGAATGATTCAAACTAACAATTATTTTTCTGTTGACTGCCGTCTGCATTTTGACTGGTGCCGCTGTTCTGTAAACTTTCGACTGTTGTCTGTGATCGTCCCCTGAAGCGTAGGCTGAAATGGACTGCAGATTAGAGATTGGCGCGCTATCCTATAACCTAGATTTTCTGAATAGGGCGAACGAATCATGCCCCTTGTGAGGATATTTGTTAGTCTTAATAATGAGGTGTAGTGATACATGTAGATGGGTGGATGTAGCCTAACCTATGGATGCGTGTAAACACTTATGTGTGTGTATGCAGGTGACCGTGCGTGTGTTTGAATGTGCATACGTGTGGCCTATGCGTTTTTCTTTATATGGATGAATGGACACATGTGTATGCAAACCATGTACGTGTGGATGAGATGGTCGAATGGGTTCCCTTTTTCATAGGCTGGAGAATTTCGGTAGCTTCAGATCGAGAAATGATGCTTCGGGCCATCCCCAAGGTGTGCAAGGATGAGGGTGAGGATAAGTTTGAAACCAAGGGTTGTAAGGATGAGGATTTGGTTTTGATGATCTTGTGTCAAGGGGAGGTATGTAATGATGCATATAGATGGGCGGATGTAGCCTAATCTATGGATGCATGTAAACACTTATATGTGCGTATGCAGGTCACCGTGCGTGTGTTTGAATGTGCATACGTGTGGCCTATATGTTTTGCTTTATATGGATGTATGGACATGTGGGAATGCAAACTATGTACATGTGGATGAGATGCTCGGATGGATTCCCTTTTCATAGGCTTGGAGGATTTTCGTAGCTTCAGATCGAGAAATGATGTTTCGGGCCGTCCCCAAGGAGTGCGAGGATGAGGGCGAGGTTAAGTTTGAAACCAAGGGTTGTAAGGATGAGGATTTGGTCTTGATGAGCTCGTGTCAAAGGGGCTCTCGCTTTTAACCGGAGTTTGACGTATTCATTTTTTCCCTAATTTTTGCCTGAGCTGCCCTTTTCGGGTTTTCAACTCAACGGGATCTCTCCGATATTCTCTATCTCTTCTTTTGCATGAACTGCCCCTAGGGGTTTTCAATTCATCTTTTCTATATCTCACTAATTTTCTCTATCTCTCTTTTTGCTTGGATCGCCTCTTTTGAGGTTTTCAATCCAACCTTTTTGTTCAATTTTTCTTCTCCTTTTCTTTCTTTCTTGATTGTGAATGATACCGGATAGCACAGGGGGTTTATATCCACGGGCCATTTCTATGCTAATCATTTGACGATGAGTTCATGCCCGAAGCCTTCGTTAATGGAGAAGCTTCCGGAGTGAGATGGACGTTGATCTGATTGTAGGGCCGTGCCCCCGATTAAAGTTACCGTCTTGGTGTAGGTTAGAAGTTGATGCGGGCGTATGCCCCTGCCAACTCGAGGTGAGATTTGATGTGCGCCAAACTAGGGATACTGCCGTTGGGAGTAGCTATGGAGGAGAGACGCTTTGGTCGAAATTGGACCCTTGAGAGGACCACATAGGAGCAGAGGAACCAGACTTCATGGAGCATGAGAGAGAGGAATAGTCTTTTTTTTTGTAGTTTTTCTTTTTTTTCATAGATTTTGGATCGGTTTATGGGTGTTGGGGTGATTTCAGTTGAGATGGGGTGTCTATTGATGCGGGTGTTTTCATTACAAATGCAACCGTCTAGCTTAAATAAAGCACCTGGCAAAGATACATTGAATTGTTTACTGCTTAGTTTATTAACCACTGTCACCAAAGCATGCCCTTTCGGGTTTTCACACTTCAGTTATTTTAACTCTCTCCTTTTACCCCGGAATTTTCAAATAAGCGCCCCGTGGAGTTTTCACTTATTGGGGTGTCCCTTATTGTTGCATAGGCCTCCCTTTGCGGGTTTTCAACCTATCGGGATTTTCTTTCTTTCTTTTTTTTTTAATTTTCATGAGAAGGATCCTTCGGTTCCTTCGAGATTGATTAAAGTTCTGAACTTTGTCGCCACCTTCGGCTTCACTTGACTACGCATTTGATCTTTCTTCGTTACAGTGAGCTTCTCTCGTACATTTGATTACACATTTGTTAGACAATGTCAACCGCTCTTGCCACCTTGACGCCTCTTGGCTAATCACGTCAGCTTTTGATTTATTTTCTTTTACTTCCGATTGACTTGACTTTGCCCCTGAGCCTTTTTAGCATCATTTTTTATTTTTTTCTTCTTCCCTTGTTTAACTTTGAGTCATCATAGTTCTAAACCCTTTCATTGATCCTGGAACAAAATACTTTATCGCTGATAGGTTAGTTTCCCCCGCCTCATTCTGAATGGCGCACTCCTGTACTTGTGTCCCCCTTTGGGGGGGAGAAATCTTTGTCGGTGCCTCAGTGTGAGTATGGCTCTGAGGGCTTGTTGCTTGCTCCATATTTTCTTTTCTTTTTCTCTCTTTTGGACTTTGTTGATTGTCGCTCAATCTTCTTTCTAGCAAAAGCCGGTGAGAACCCTTCGTTTGATGGGTCTATGCCCGACTTATCATCGTAGAGTCAGGGAATCGTTTCTCATGATTTATTTTGCTTTTTTTTTACTCTCTTAATTTTCTCTCTTCAGTGGTTAAGTACTGAGCAATAAGTATATTCTAGAGCTTACGTCCGTGCCATGATAGAAGCGGGAATATCTCAATTGAGTAGATATCAAATGTAAGTACGTATGTTTAGGATAAATTTGCGGAAACGAAATTTCATTGAATTCAAAAGGAGGTTAATAACATCTTGTGGAATAGAAGATAAAATAAAAGACAAGGATAAAGACTACAAGTGCACTCCTCTCTCTCATGCTACTTCAAGAAGCTTCAGATTCTCCCGCTTCATAAGTGTCCTCAATCTCGAGAACTTCTTCTTTCGCTTATCTTGATCCGTGGTAGACCTCACCGTTCAAGGAACAAGTCGAAGACTTCACCCACTGAGAAGGATCTGGATCACTTATCTTTCCGGCTTCGATGAGATCTTGGATTTCATGCTTCAACCTCATGCAAGTGCTTGTTTCGTGACCATATTTCTGGTGGAAGTGGCAGTAGCCCATGCGTTTGACTAATTCAGTGGTTTGACCTCCTGTGGCTGGTAGAGGGTGAAGGATGTCATGCATTCGTAGACCCTCCAACACTTCAAACAAGGGTTGAGTGAAAGTGGAGAATTCTCTTCCCTCCCTTCTATACTGAGTGGGCGATGGAGGGCGAACAACCCTGGTAATCTCATGTCCCCGATGTGTGGATCTTGTTGTGTTCGTGAAATATGGTGTGAGACTACCCTTGGTGGACTGAATGTTTGTGGATTAACTTGTGACGCGAGTTGGAACATAGGTTTCTCCACAGCAGCTTTCAGGATCTCCGCAACCAGTGACTCGCTCAGGACCTCCCTGACCAACCTTTTCAGCTCTATCTTGAATTCATCTGAAGCAAGGATATCGGGAAGAACTCGCTCGATTTCTGCTCTGAGATTGAAATCTCCTATCATCTCTTGGGAATTTTCAACCCCCTCATGCTTAGTATTCTCCGGATCATTAAGAGCACGTTTGAACTCATCGGAAAAGATGTATTTGGCTAAAGCCCCTTGCACACGGCTCTCAAGATTGTGGTTTGAATTGCTGGACTGGGCCATGAGTTGGGTTTCTAACAAGGAAAGAGAAAGGATCGGTGAGTGGAGCTTTTTAGGCATTATGAATTTTGATGATGCACGTGCGATGCGAATGCTCAAGCTATCTACTTGTGCCTCCTATAGATGGATGTATGATTTATGCATGATTCGTGGTCTGCGCTTTATTTCTTACAACATAAACACGATTTGACTGGAGCTAAACCCCTTCTTTTTTCTTTTTCTTTTTTACCAGAGTCGTCAGTAGCACTTCGGTCGTCTGTGCTAACTTACCTGTTTGGAAGTGCGAATGCCTGAAACCATTTCAACTGTTATGCACACATTAGTATGAACCCTACGAGTTTACCTCGTAATGTTTCGCAAGCTGTATAATGTTAAATGACGCTCGACACGACTGTGACTTGTGAGATTGAGACGACCCTCCTGATGAGTAAAATTCCCTAGGACGCTAGGTAGATGAGAGTGTACCCCGATGATATCCGTGACGTGTAGATACATTCGAGGGGTAGCGACATGAGTGGGGGGAATGACATACTTGGTACATCGACATGACTCACGATCCAAAATCAACAACATAAGTGAATATGCATGAGGTGTATGTGAGGGATTGCCATCCTTAGTAGTAATGACGTACTTCGAAGATACGCGGTGTTACATGGACTGATGTGACGCTCATGGTACGTCCGAGACTCAAACAGACCGTGATGGAGACATGCGGGGCACTTGCCCATAGTTTACTTGGTATCGATACTAATAGCAGGGAACCGTCTTTCTGGGAAACACAAGTTTCCTGAAACAGGCCGACATAAAGGGTGTGTCCTAAACTAGAAGCAAGCGGGACGAGACCACCACATATGGGGTGTGGGTCAATGGTTAGTTTAAACCCAAGACACGAATACGTAGACGTACCAACGGAACCTTGGCGTGTTATGCAGAAAGTGGTGATGCACAGGACATGCCCTAAACAGGTTAAGGCATAGGGGAGACTCGAGTGACATACGTGATGTGCGCCGATTGTCGGCTTCTCTCGGAAAGCAACTATTACAATGATGGGTATTATTTGACGGGATAATGAACGTGGCATACTCGATACTCGAGATCCGAATAGGATGCATATGTCAACATACGAGGTATGTGCCAATTATTAACTCCAACTTGGCTCACTAGTATCATGACAGAGTGGTTTGAAACATGGTGCATTTAGGAAGTACGATGACGTACATGGTATGCCTTAGAGGTAGCCAAAAGGCGTGATGGGAGTCACACTTGATGTGCCCCCACGATTGACTTATACGCAACTCACGAATGATGTGATGGCTTGATTTTAGGATCTCGACCGTCGCGGGGGAAATCCAACATGCTAGGTACGAGACACGAATAGGGTACACGTACAACACACGTATTATCTGACCAAGTTTGGGCATATATGAAGCACAGAGATGACTCAAGGGGTACCTCCTACAATATTAGAGGTGTCGGCTAGACACGATACCGACATGCAGGGTGCAGTCTAAGGATTAACTCAATCTAGAGATATAAATACCTCGATGAATTTGTGGACATCGGTGCATCTGGTAAAATGAGAGGTGCCTTAATCCAATCGAGGTACCAACGAGACAAAAACAACGACTCACCTGGTAGGTCTCAAAGGTCAACTTGTTTCATAGCGCAAACCAGACGACGATATGTTTTGTGAGAGTCCCTAAAGATCTTACGTGGAAATTTATGACGTATTTGGTCCATCACCGATATCAATGACACACAGGGTAGACATCGATAGTTCGACTGGAACCTATCGCTATGAACCATTTGAGGAGCAACGAAGTCGCAAACCAAGACCTTCGAGGTAAGTGCCGAATGTTGGACTTAGACGCGGTACGAACAACTCGATACTACTGATACGAGCGAGACCTAAATAGCGACACATAGGGCATATGTCTCAGACTCGTAAATAAGGCAATTTGGAGTTTGAGGCGCATGGACAACGGTAGCAGTGATGTAGGGGGAGCGTGTCGAGGATTTGACAATTTAAACAAACCGCAGTTTGAGGTGTACTCAAGACATGAGTGACGACTTACGGGGCGTACGTCAAAAGTTTGACCGGAGCCTCATGACATGAACGACTCAGTGTGTCAAGGTGTGAGCGAGATGCCCGAGACGCCCCATAGGGTATGTGCCTAATGGTATGACTTGGACTCGACGACATGAATCACTCTATATGACCGATACATGCCAAAAGTTCAACTCAAACTTGACGATACAAATGACTCGACATTGGAGATGTAAGCGAGATGCACGTGATGACATATATGAATTTGCCCCAGATTCGACTTGAACTCAATGACATGAATGACTCGACATTTGACCTGCGAACAGGACGTACCAAACCGCGTATGGGGCGGTGTGCCACAAGCTTAACCTTGCCTGGATGGTATAAATGACTCAGCCTTTGATATGTGAGTGAGGCGCGAGGAATGACATAAGGAACGCGTGTCAAAGGTCGATCTAGAATTGGACTACGAATATTGCCGACGACAAGGCGACATGTGGGGGCATATTTTGACCAGGCCCAACGTATGACTAAAGCACAAGCGGTGACATACGAGATATGCACCGAAAGTTGATACGTGCTTGAAGCACCAGTATCACATGTTTGGAATACTGACGTGTTACGGTATGTGGTGACACACCTGGTATGTCTCATATCAATTTGGCCGTTTTGAAGATGTGACGGGGTGTCTCAAGAAGGCCAAGGATGCACAGGTTACCTTAGTACAATGACGTGTCGATATACAAGGTACGGTCGAGAGTACCAATGGGGCACGAGGATGACCTACCAGCTAGGAGGTTAGTACAACGACGCATGGATTTATTAGATGTGATGAGGTGACATATAAGACGCTAGTTAAAGTGCGGATGTGACACGATGACTAAGGCGTAGCGACATACATGGTATGTCTTGGGGCATAAGTAGGATGTGTACGAGACATGTGACGAATGGTTAATTCGAGTGTTGGGGGAACCGATGCCATGATAATGTTCCTTTTTTTTTTGAACTATCGATAAGTTGTCGGCGACGTGGCGACACTCATAGAATGTCTCGAGTTGATCGTGCGGACAGTATACGGGACCTGCCCCACGATGCGAATGTCAGGATAAGCGGGGTATGACCATCAAACAAGCCTAACCATGATAGAGGAATGTGGGGTATGTCGACACATGGGATATGTCTCCGGATGACTTAAACACGATGGCGAAGATGCATGTGACACGTCACAATGCATGCGGTACACCCCCTAATGGTATGAACATGACGATAAAGATATGTGCGATGTATCCCGCACAAAGTATGGCGAAGACGTAGGGAATACCTCAGGGTCTAAAGGTAGGCCACTTGATGGGTATACGAGACATGGTAAAGACGTGCGAGCTGCATTGTGATATACGGGGTATGTCTTCTGTTAGGCACCTAGCAAGGCAAGAACTCAGGTTATGACATACGGGGTATGGCTCTAGACTAGTGTACCTAATATGGAAGGCGCATATATGACCTATCGCGATGTACGACCTCGACAATGTGGCGGCGCACCGGGTACACGTCCTGACTAGTGTATAACTGATGTGATAGAGACGCATGGGACACTTCATGATATGGAAGGCGGGACGAGGCAAGGACGTATAGGATACGTCACGACCCAACTGGTATGCCTTTCGTCAAACGTATATAACATGGTGAAAAAGCGCATGATACGCCATGACATACGGGGCATGAAGCTCATGCCCCTAGCTTGGCGTAAGGGATGAGGCGAAGATGTACAGGATGCGTTATGACACACATAGTATACCTTCTGAACGGTGTGTAATGACATGGTAGAGACAAAAGGAAAGGGCCACAATATATGAGGCACAATAGGGAAAAGACATATGGGATACGTCATGACATAACCGGTACGCCTCTTGATCGGTGTCTGAATGATTAATGGAATATGCATGGGGTGTGTTACTTCCTACGGGGTACGACAAAGTAAAGACACAAGGGATATGTCATCACGTGACAGGTGGGACTCCTGACGGGTTGACGTGTGATGACATGACGCAGTAAGGACATATGGGATACATCACGAGAGAACAGTACGCCTCTTGATAGGGTAAGGACATATTGGAGGTGCCGCGACATATGGGGTATGCCAAAACGAAGGCATAGGGGATATGCCCCGACATAAGGGTTGTACCTTCTGACTAGTGCCTACGATACTGGAAAAACGTACGAGGTACGCTACTATACGCATAGTATGTTAAGGCGAAGGCGCATAGGATACGTCACGACATAATGGACATGCCTCCTAGCTAGCATACAAACGACATGGTGAAGACGCACGAGTCGTGTCAAGGACGCATAGGATGCATCCCAACACATAGGTACGACAAGGCAAAGACGTATGGGATACGTCACGACATAACTGGTATGCCTCCTGAATGACACGCGACACTGGGGTCGACTCTTTCTCACATTCCTAATAAACACGTCCTAAGTCTACGAAACCTAGAATGGTTGCACGCAATTTGGTTAGCATGCAACTCTCTATGTGGTATGACTGCAATGATTTGTTAAGTATAGAATGCATTATAACTTAAATCTGACTGGACTGATGTACAACAAGATATAAATCTATACAAACAAACTAGTTAGCGAAAATCGTACATAACGCGTAATCAGATCGCAACAAGAGAAAGAAAATGTTAGATATCAATCACAATCATCACATCATCTCTCTTCCATCCTTATTCCTCCACACACTCGTTGGTCCAAGTCTCTTTCCTAGGATTTTGGTATGGGCTCACATCGTGGTCCAGAGGACGCGTGATGCCGTCGATTATTGCGGAAAAATAAATCATTCATCAAACAATACAATTCGTTTTAACGTATCAGCATTCAGTGACTAAGATATCGACCAAATCCGATTGTCCTTTCGAATAACTCGTCTTTCGTTATTTCGCGAGACGCATTAGTTCGGGTTTTGACTCCTTTTTGAACGCATCTCGAATTTTAGACGTGGTACGAGTTATTCTTTCAGTTCAATCGTTCGTTATTGACAATTACTCATTCGCTTTTATTCGCGTGGGTTCGTGTCTCGATTTTTGGATTACGACGGGATCTTTTGGATCTATCGAGAGACGTAACCACGTGTTTATTTAGTGACGAAAGCTCTTTTAAGGAACGGACTCATCGCGTAACGTGTTTGTTTTTAGCGTTAAGAATCCGTTTGCTCGTTTTGGCTACGTAAAAAGATGGCGAGTCTTATTTGAGCGCACGGTAATCTTTCGGCTAACAACAACTCTTTATTCCTTCCAATCTACGGGATATATCACCTTAGCGTGGTTATAGAAAATCAATGTTTCGTTGAATCGCATGTTTATTCGAAGCAGGGATATTACCGCTCTCCTCATTTAGACACGAATTGAGCAAACACGCCAATCGGGCCATATTTCTTGTGGTTTTGGTAACGGTCGAAATGATCGAGCCATTAGTCAAACCACAGTCTCGTCCATATGGTGCGATAATGCGGTTTGGCTTAATTCGGCTTCGTGATTTTTGAGCGGCGTATATACCAGTTCGAGACACGTATTTAACGACATTGGTTCATTTTCTTTAACTACCCTCGGGATAGATATATATCGTGGATACAGAATGACTTTGGTCGTTTGTTTATTTTTGCTTTTCTTTTATTTTCTTAGTCACTTTTGCGGACACGTCCATTTCTCTTAAGAACAACGCAAGGCATAACGTAAGAGCTCGTCTTTTATTCGGAAGGGACGGGCCACGTTTGCGAAACTCTTTACGTTACAACGGGGTCATCCGAAACAGAAATGTTCTTTGTTTTTGTTTTGTCATAATCTCGTTTTATCCCAACCTATTTAAAGAATGTGAATAACGGCTACTGTTAATGTAGTCTTTTGAATCGAGATATAACTATCCTTAATACCAAACCAATTCGTATTAATACGTGCTTACATCATAACGTATTTCCTGAACATGTGCCTTCTTCGGGACACGGAAAGGGACCAGGCGGGTCGCACAAGTTCATTCATAAGAGATGACTAAGTCGTCTTTAGTTCGAATCGTTTCGATGTTTCGGGGTAGTTTGTATATCGGGTTAAGAGTATATATTAACGTATCGCTTCATTTTCTTTACATATTTTAGGATTAGACACGTATCATGGTAATTTTGAAAACACGAACTGATTCATTTATCACATCAAAAATGGTAACGGGTAATCCTATGGCAACTTTTAAGGCTACTATATGCTGACACGGCTGATCGCGGGACCTCACAGGACCGCACAAATTCGCCCCTAACGAATGGATGGGGACCCTTTGGCGCCTTAATGTAAGGGGGAACTTACACTAGCCTCTTTCGAGCGACGAATGGACTCTCGCTTGAGGTTTCGCGGAAATTACCCAAAAGGTTTGCAATAATGCTTATGAATGCATACGAAAAGAAATAATACGATCCGTCCCCGTTAAGGGCTTAATACACGCATTCCGGAATCAAATTTCTCGCTTCCCCAGCAGAGTCGCCACTTGTTAGACAAGGTGCCGCGGCCTAATCTCCCGGGCGGACCGGGGGGTGGACACCTCATGGCGACGTAAGCGGTGATTGGCGCCGAAAGCAACCAATCATGGAATCAAGCTGCTCGGCAGGACCGGAGCTTGGAGATATGGAAGAGTCGCCACCCACGAATGGGAAAATGAACACCGATCCCTTGCGGGAGACCGGTGAGGGTTCGGGAAACTTAGGTACGAGCCGAGAAGGCTAGCTCATTTCCGGAGAAAGGCTACTAGGCACCCCGACATCGCCCGGTTATGAACCACCGGCCTCCTACTCAGCATGTTAGGCGATAACGGACTAATCGTATATTTCTTTAAGTTTAAAATTCATTTGAAACCTTTTCTTTCTTGTTTTGAAAACCGTTTTGAGCATATATTATTGGAAAGCCACTTTAGTAAAGAATCACCCATTTACATCAGTTCAAAATACATAGGAAAGAGAGAGGGGAGAAGAAAGAATCGATTCGTTTACAATGTGATTTATGCTTGGTATTTACACACTAATTCTAAACTAAACTCACTTCCCAAAATGAGTTTATTTACATGGTTCATACTTTAATCGCCGTTGGAACGATTTAGGTACGTTTCAAAACCCCGTTTAATGAAGTTCACTCGAATCGCCGTTGGAACGACTCGAGCGTTTGAAAATGTTAAGATGAAAGCCTTTAAGAAGAAAATGTGGTTAGGCATACAAGTCAATTTATTTTGTACAAATCATTTAAGAAAACAATTCAAAATTCTATAATTCATAATGAAAACGATTTTAATTACAAGGTTCGCTTAATCCGTCGTTGGAACGGATTAAGGTTTTAAAACGTGATGATTTTAAGAAATGGTTTAAAGAGGTCAAGAAAACACTATTTACACTTTAAGAATATCTAGAAAACTTTAAATTTAAATAAGCAAATTAAACTCTCTTTTTGTGATTTTATTTTTCCCTTTTTTCACTCAATTAATCTTTACTTGAATATAATTACAACAATTAACAAAACAAGGCCAAATTTACCCAATCAAATGTGTTTAAAACATATACATATATACCAAAAATAAGATAGAAAGATATATATATATATATACATAGTTTTGTCTAAAATAAGGATACATCTATAGATAAAAAGGAGTAAGAAATACTATATGATATAACAAAGAAACAAAAATACTAAACAAAATACGTTTTCATCCTAATTATAACTATGTAAAAATAATGAAGAAAATTCATAAATGTAAAGAATAACATCTAGTTCTAAATAGATTTAAGTATTAAATATATAGAACATAACTTTCACCCTAAATAAGAGCTAATATAACTTAAATATACCAAAACTATATATAATACTTTACAAAACTAAGTTAAAATGAATTAAATTCCAAATATGAAATAAATAGCTATATAATACAAAATTAATAGTTATAAGGCCCAAAAATAATTTTTAGAAATATATTACATAGATATATACTGATGATCCGCGAAGCCAAAACGGGCCGAATCATAAACACGGGCCCAATCTACACTTAGACCCATGGTCCAAGATCAAACGGGCTCCGAATAAAGGAAGCGGGTAAAGCGAATAACCACCCCGACATCCTAAACGGAGCATTAAAACTCCCACTCAAACACGTTTGTTGCCACGTAAGGGACGTGGCCTAGAAGGAGTAACCGCCCTCGGCGGTTACTTCAGAACACTTATAAAAAGCCATAAGGCCAGAGGGGGAGGTACATTCATATTTTTCCAGCAATAATATTATCAATTTACTCACCCTCCTACAAAAACTGACTTGATCGTCGGAGAGTTTTCCCGGAGATCCTGTCTCCGGTTCTGTTTTGCAGGTAACTACGGTGGAGATCATCTAATCGGATCCAGCAAGTTATCATTGGTGCGGTGAGCGTGGACCTTTTTTACCAACATTTGGTTAAAGGTAAACAAAGAACATGTCAGAACCATCACGAACGACCGGCGTTACAACCAGATCAGCTAGTATGAACTCAAGGGGTCCACGGATTGCGAATTCGCAGCCTGCGAGTACACAACCTATGGTGCCTAGCTCGACGAACCCTCCGGGACAATTGAGTCCATTATTGGAAGTCCAAGTGCAAACTGAGATGGAGATGTCCAATAGCGATTTCGTCCAAATGGCAGGACAAGTCTTGGCTTCAAATATGAGCCAAGCGGCGGGGGATCGAATGATTGGTTTGCTAACCGCAATCGCTGATCACAATACCGCCGTGGCGGCTGCTCCTCAATAACCTGTTGTCATCTCCACACAACCATCGACTACTGCCACCATATCTGCGCTTCCGCAGCCATCTCGAGAGCCAAATCAGATAGGTCAGAGTAGTCGCATGAACCCACACAGCCACCCAGGCAACTACTCGTATCACGATCCTAGTATGACGATCCATCCGACCTGGCAAACATCCCAACCGACGTCGGGAATGCCAGGAATCCTTCCGCTATGACAAATGGAGCCCTTTGTTCACGGATATTCAGAGTTGATGACGTCTGGGGTGAATACGTCTGGACAGGAGCACACTTAGAACTTTGATCCTATAACTGGACGGCGGCTAGAACCACGGCGGGAACAACTTTCAACACCAATTGGCGGGTGGATGCCACCTAGAGTTCACCAGCAGCGAATGGAAGAGGATCAGCGAATACCCCATATTGAATTGGAAGATCAACTGCGGAGTATGATGGAGTGAATGGGGTACACACCTAGGGCGAGAGCAGAGGTGCAGAGCGATTCGCCCTTCGCTCCATCGTTGCGGGAATTTATTCCAGATCACAAGATAAAAGCGTCGGCGATACCTAAATACTATGGGGACCCAAATTCTGATCCTGAAGCACATGTCAGGAACTATAGAGAATTAATGGATGTTGCAGGAGCGAGTGAAAGCATAATTTGCAGATTATTCTCGACCACTTTGGGCGGAGCGGCATCTGATTGGTTTCAGTCTTTACCTACTGAATCCATTCACAAGTGGAATCAATACAGTCGTGATTTCTGTGCAAAGTTCGTGGGCTGTAAAGCAGCGGATGTGACGGATAGGCAGCTGAAGGAGATCAAACAGAGAAATTATAATTCCCTAAGGGAATTTGTTGTCGCATTTAATGATATTCTGGTGCGGTTACAGAACCCGGATATAGTGAGGATTCGCAATATCATGGCGGATGGAACCACGGATTGGAGCATGCGGGAGGAAATCATCCGGAACAAGCCACGCACCGTGGCTGAACTCATGAAGATAGCAAAAGAATTCATGGAAGTGGACGACGTTAATAGGGAGCATAGAGCTCAAACAAGGCGAGAAAGGGAGGCAGCTAGATACACTTCAGATGGTCGACGACATCAAAACCAAACACATTACAAGGATAATTTTGTTCGAAAGGGCAATCGTTCCTTTCAAGGGGGGGGGGGATACCAAACACCATTGAACACGACTCGTCATGAGGTGCTACTTTGGATTGAGAAAAGCCCCCTGAAAAAGGATGTGCAGTTTCCTGAGGCCAAGGGACGAACCAATTTGGGGAGATATCCTAACAAATATTGCAGGTTCCACAGATTGAATGGCCATGACACAAACGATTGCTATGAATTGAAGAAGGAGATTGAAAAGCTAATCGAGAGAGGCAAACTGAGTCAATTCGTAAGAAAAGAGGCGAGTGACGAGAAAACAACGCTCCCGCATGAAGTGGATGCAAGGCCAGAAAAGAAGCAGAAAAAAAGGGTGATAAACGTGATAGCAGGCGGGATCTATGAGCCTCCAACAAAAAGGGCTCGCCGTGAACAGCGAAAAAGCAACACACATAGGGGGGATGCCCTCAATTACTCATTTGCGCGAATCACGGAGCCACATGCGGATGCTTTGGTGATTACAATGGCCGTAGAAGGATGGGACGTTAAGCGGGTCCTTATTGATACAGGCAGTTCTTGTAATGTTATTACTCGGACTGCATTCAACAAGCTGGGAATTAATGACGAACGAGTGGAACATACGTTCATGGATGTAACTGGCTTTGGAGGTCAATCATCTCAAACAAGTGGACAGGTGGTGCTGGAGGCAGAAATGGGTGATAAGAATCTAAAATGGCGAGGTGATCTAGAATTCGCAATTATTGATCTCCCATTGGCCTACAACATAATTCTGGGGCGTCCGTTCCTATCGGAAACGGAATCGCTCATCTCAATGAAGCATTTGACGTTACATTTGCCAACACACCAAGGGCGAGTCATAGTGGAAGGTGATCAACTTGTATCTCAACAAGCCTATACATTGTCACTTGAACCAAGACCAGATGAAGAGGATAAAGTTGATGAGAAGTTGCCGGCGGAAGCGTTGGGAGAAACGGAACTATTCGCCATCTCAAATGACAAGAACGTACGAATAGCGGCAGGACTCCCAGAAGAAACGAAGAAAGCCATTACCGAGGTGTTGATCCAATGCGAGTCGGCATTCGCAGCTCCAAATAAAGTGCTGAAAGGAATAAGTCCAGACATAGCAACCCATCGTTTGAATGTGGACAAAGGTGCAACCCCAGTGCGACAAAAAAAGAGAGGACACGCTCCAGAGAGGCAGAAGGCGATTGAAAAAGCTGTGGCGGATTTTCTAAAATCAGATGCAATTCGAGAAGTCACCTATCCGGAGTGGCTAGCCAATGTGGTGCTAGTCAAAAAGCCAAATGGAACGTACCGAATGTGCATCAACTTCAAAGATCTGAATAAAGCTTGTCCGAAGGATATGTATCCGCTACCTAACATTGATATATTGGTAGATGGGACGGCAGGATTTGAAGCTTTATCGTTCACCGACGTGAAATCCAGTTACCATCAGATACCCATGGAGAAGGTGGATGAAATTAAGACATCATTTATAACTCATCAGGCAACTTATTGCTTCAAGGTGATGCCCTTTGGACTGAAAAACGCGGGAGCAACATATCAGCGGATGATGAACAAGATATTTTCAGACAAGTCAGGCGAGAACTTCTCGATCTACGTAGATGATATGATCATTAAAAGCAAGAAGATGCAAGACCACCCGCAGGATATTAAAGAAATCCTGGAAGTGCTGATCAAATATGGCCTCAAATTGAACCCAGAAAAATGCACGTTTGGAGCAAGAGCAGGAAAATTCCTGGGTTTCATTGTTAGCGGCAAGGGAGTTGAGGCGAATCCGGAGAAAGTAAAAGCGGTGATGGAGATGAAAACACCGAGGAACGTAAGAGAAGTACAGAGACTGAGTGGGCGGTTGGTGGCATTAGGGCGATTCATATCATGCTCAGCTAGGAGATGTCTACCTTTCTACAATGCCATCAAAAAATCTAAGTCCTTTGAATGGACGCCGGATTGTCAAGAGGCATTTGAGGGTATAAAACGATTACTATGTTATCCGCCCTTAATGAGCAGGCCGGAGGATGGAGAAGATTTATTTCTTTATGTATCCGTCACCAGTATGGCGATATGCACTGTGATGGTGTGAGAAGAAGAAGGACAACAATATCCAGTGTACTATGTGAGCAAAGTCTTGAAGGATGCAGAACTCCGGTATTCGAAGTTAGACAAAATGGCCCTCGCGGTGATAACCACGGCGGCTAGATTAAAGCCATACTTTCAGGCGCATACTATCATTGTGAGAACTGGTATTCCAATGCGAAAGGTACTGCAGAAACCTGACGCATCCGGCCGATTGATGGAATGGTCAATTCGCTTAGGAGAATTCGATATTCGCTATGAAGGAAGACCAACACTAAAGAGTCAAGTACTCGCCGATTTCGTGAATGAGTTCACGTGGGATGACGACGAATGTCCAAAGGCACAAAAAGAAGAGTGGAGCATGTTCACAGATGGGGGATTATCCACAGAGGGAGCTGGACTGGGAGTCGTCATCAAAGGCCCGGAGGTTATTCGCATGTACTATGCGGCAAAGTTAACTTTCGAAACTACCAATAACGCCGCAGAGTATGAGGCAATGATATGCGGATTGAAGTTGCTTAATGAACTTACGCCAGAAAGAGTTGTAATCTACAGCGATTCTAAACTCATGATAAATCAGATCACAATCAATTATCTGGTGAAACAGGAGGATCTAGTAAAATACCATAAAGAGGTCGGCAGATTGACGCAGGAGTTAACACGCAAGGGAGTCGTTTGGGAAATGGTGCATGTTCCGCGGGGCCAAAACACAAAGGCTGACGAATTGGCAAAAGCAGCGGCGAGTAGAGAACCATGGAGTCAAAAAGCATGCGATTTGGAGATAAGATCGGCACCAGCGTTCGAAGTCGATCAGATTATGGTCATCGAAGAACTGGTAGATGATGAAGATTGGCGGATGCCTATTCGCCAATATTTGGAACAGGGAGATTTGCCGGTTGATAAAAGCTTAGCCAGAAAGCTAATTGGGCAGTCAGCGAGATACTCAATTCGAGATGGAACTTTGTATCGGAAATCGTATACATGTCCATGGTTGAAATGCATTAGCCGCAATGAAGGAGACTACGTGCTACGAGAACTACATGAAGGAATTTGTGGCGCACATGAAGCCTCGGCGGCGTTGGCAAGAAAGGTTAAGTTGATGGGATATTACTGGCCCAAGGTGGTGGATGATTCCCGGAAGATGGTAGCGGAATGTCGCAGCTGTCAAATCCATGCGAATGAAAAGCATGTTCCCGGAGCCGAACAAATCACTATAATGACGGCATGGCCATTCGCAACATGGGGAATCGATATAGTGGGCCCATTCCCAGAAACGACAAAGAAAAAGAAGTACTTGATAGTCGCAGTTGACCACTTCAGCAAATGGGTAGAAGCAGAGGCAGTAACCGCTCAAACACCTGAGCGAATGATCGAGTTCTTACGAGAGAACATTATCATGCGATTTGGAATCCCACAAAAGCTTATAACCGACAATGGCACCCAGTTCAACTGTGTCAAATTCAAAACATACTGCGAAAGCATGGGAATCAAGAATCATTTTTCTTCTGTAAATCATCCTCAATCGAATGGTATGACGGAGGTTACCAACAGGGCCATGATTCAGGGAATCAAGAAGCTGCTAGGTGATAAAAAAACAGGTTGGGCGGATGAGATACCTCATATGCAATGGGCATACAGAACTTCTGTAAAAGCAGCAACGGGCGAAACACCTTTCTCGCTGGTTTATGGAGCCGAAGCGGTCCTGCCTGTTGAAATCAAGTCGCCTACAGATCGGATAATTTATTATTGCGACACACAAAATCCTATCAATATTAGGGATGCATTGGATTCTGTTGAAGAACGAAGGGAAAAAGCTTACATGCAAATGGCAGTGTACCGCAATAGAATCAAGAAATATCATGACAGAAGGGTGCGAAAAGTGATAATCAACGAGAATGACTTGGTCTTGAAAAAAGCGGATAAAATACAATCCAGAGAAGGCAAAGGCAAATTAAGTGTCAACTGGATCGGACCATACAAAGTATCCAAGAAGCTAGGACCATCAACTTTTGAAATAGAAGAAATGAGCGGCAAAAAGCTCCCGCGCACCTGGAATCTAGAGAATCTACGCCTATATAAACAGGCCGAGTAGTTCAAGGAAATGACGAGTACTCTTTTTCCTTTTATGAGTTTTTCCCACTGGGTTTTCTGATAAAAGGTTTTAATGAGGCTTTGATCCCACGCAGTTTATGTACCCATGTAATAAGAAGCCTTTTTTCTTTATCAATAAAGGTATTCAATTATTACATTTATTCAATATACTACGTCCGAAGGCGGATCCTTTTCAACATGATCACAAAAACACATAAATGTGTTGCCTATTAAAGAAAGGCGGATGCATGATTACGCATCACTCGCAAAACCTTATGGTTAATCTTAAAAACACATAAATGTGTTGCCTATTAAAGAAAGGCGGATGCATGATTACGCGTCACTCGCAAAACCTTATGGTTAATCTTAAAAACACATAACTGTGTTGCCTATTAAAGAAAGGCGGATGCATGATTATGCATCACTCGCAAAACCTTATGATTAACCTTATGATTATTTTCGAAAGAAAAATCATAAGATAAGGCATAAAATTAAGCGAATAAACGAGTACTCAAAAAATTGCAAAAAGGGTCTGGCCACCCTAGCGAAAACGAAACTAACTACAAAGAATTACAAGGATGAAGTCGGCAAAAGACAAGGGTAACATATGAAAATAAAGGGCAACAAGGAATAAAACGACAATCGCACATGTAGGTAAAGCGGCAAGTAAAAGAAAATTAATATATACGGGCAGTTTGTTACATACAACAGTTCAAAATATAAATCAAACTACGCTACAGCTTCCTCTCCTTCACCCCTATTGCCCTCCTCGCCTTCAGCGGCTCCCTCATCTCCTCCAGTGGGTGGATTTGCTTCAAGTGAATCCTCAACCCTCGAATCAGTAACCGCGTCAGAGAGAGGTACCTCTTGCTTAGACTGAGAAACGCCTTGTGGTACCTCTTCTTCCGCGTTCTGATTAGGGATCTCGCAGCTAATTGGAGAGGCCTAAAAACTCTGCCAATCTAAGAGGAGTACCTCATCCATATCAGCATCCTCGGCTTCCAGCTTGTCCCACTTCTCAGTTAAATCCTTTTCAGGGATGGGAACCTTGGGGCGGTTAAGTATTCGATCTGGATGTCCATGCTCATAAGCGGCATGAATTCGCTCCCCATACCAATAGATGCGAGCACCATCTTCAGCTAGAATCTCCTCAGCCCTCTTCTTTTGCATCTCCAGAGCCTCCTTGGATGAATTTAGATCATCAAGGACCTTTTGCAGCTCGTCGGACTTAGCCTGGAGGGATTTGAGAGCTTCCTCCTTCTCGCTCATAGCCTTCTGACAAGCGCCTTCAAGAGCCTTTACCTTCCCTTGGACATCATCATAAAGCGACTTCTGAGTCGCCAATTTAGTACCAAGGTTCTCCAACTCTTTGGCTCGTTCAGCATCCCTTCGGAGAGCGCCCTCCGCAAAATTGATAATCTTCATATAAGACGGCTCGCGAATAAAAAGGGCGAATAAAAACATGCGATTACTATGGACACAAAATCCTTGAAAGGGAATGACAAGCTTCTACCCCCAAAACAACAATATACCTCTATGGCGCGCTTCTCGATCCCCTCCATAGCAGTAGGAAGAGGTACTTGTTCTCGCACGCGGGAAGCAGAGGGGAGTCGCCCAAGGACATTGCATATGGAAGAAACAATGTCCTTACAGGAGAAACTCACGGCCATGCCAAAGGTCCTAGTCCACCACCCGCTAATATCGGGAATAGGCTGCGAACGCATAAGGAAAGAGATCAGAAGAACAGCAGATAGCTTATAAAGAACAATAAACATTACAATAAATCAAGATACCTCGTGAATTGGTGTACTGCTCTTTCCTTTTGATGAAGCAGATATGGGTGTACCGCCAACAGTAGGAGATACAGATGTGTTTTTCTTCCTGGGACGAGAAGACTCCGTATCTGCATTATTCTTTCGCTTCCTAGTTAAAGGAAGGTCCTCAGAAACAGAAGTGGGACCTTGTGAAACGGAAGCGATTGGAAGGGAAGCCGCCTCAACAGAAGGAGCCGCCCCCACAGGAGAATTCGCCCCTACAACAGAAGTTGTTCCCTCCATCCGCTTCTTCCTTCTTGCTAGAGCTTTCGCCTCCCTATCTGCAGCGAGTTGAGATAACGGATCACCCCTGCAAAGGGTTAAAAGAAATCATCAACTTGGAAATGAAAAAAAGAAAAGTACCTTGAACAAAAACGCGATAAGGGATATAGACAACGCGATCTCCCTCGCGGTAGGCAATCGCAACTCGACTTCTTAGCATGTGGAAGGCCTGATCATACGTCCATACAAAAGGAGGCATACTCTTCAAGAACTTTATAACAGCGGATTCTTCCTCACTGGGGTAACCGAAGTTCAAACTCTTTACATTGGGCCGGCCCCAGCAGCGAAGGAAGTTTGGATTCCCTTCATTAAACTTGATAAAGAAGTAAGATCGGTCCCACTCACGGATCTTGTTCAGCTTCTCGTCGAAACCATAGTAACCGCTCTGACGGATGAAAGTGAAATACCCCGCCGAACTCTTGAAATGATGAAGCTTGGAGAAAATTTTGAGCGAGAAGGGAACCTCCAAACAATCCGCCAGAAATTTATCCAGAGTTAAGTCGGCCCATCCATTGGGATGCAATTGACCGGGTGCGATTCCGTAACCGCCCAGGACGGAAGCAATCTCATCCGCCAGCGGATACGTGAAACCGCAGATAATCTGGGCGACGAAAATGGTGAAATACCCCTTTGGGTAGTCGCCCGGTCCTCTATCCTCCCCGGGAATGATGGTCTCGAGACCTTGAAGCCAAGGATACTACTCCCGCAAATCATCAATTGTCTCGCGACAAACTAGGCTTCCTGACCGGTCCTTCTTCGGTAATAAACGGGGGGTTGGGACAGGTGGCGGAATCAACTTCTTAGGGTCAAAACCTAGACCCTCATCGGTTGTATTCGCTAGGTGGAGGAAGTCGGCGGGATGGGAATCAGACCCAGGAGAGCTGGTTGAAGCTTCATCAACCATCTCATCGACCTCATGAGACACCTCGCGGACGTAATTTTCGTCGAACGGTGCGAAATCGAGGTCAAGGATCGACATATTGATGAAGAAAAATGAACAGAAGTAAAGAGCCGAACGAATTACAAGTAACGGAAAGGAAAACTTACATATGGGAAAGAATACAGAGAAGAACGAACACTAAGGGGTTGACGCCGGAGAAGAAATGACAGGAGAAGGAAAGAACAACTTTCGAATTTTGAAAGAACAACTTTCGAATATCCAGACAAAGACGAAGAGTCCCCTATAACATGTGAAAAGACCCTAAAGGGCTCTTGCCACACTAAAGGGGAGGCATGTGATGATCCGCGAAGCCAAAACGGGCCGAATCATAAACACGGGCCCAATCTACACTTAGACCCATGGTCCAAGATCAAACGGGCTCCGAATAAAGGAAGCGGGTAAAGCGAATAACCACCCCGACATCCTAAACGGAGCATTAAAACTCCCACTCAAACACGTTTGTTGCCACGTAAGGGACGTGGCCTAGAAGGAGTAACCGCCCTCGGCGGTTACTTCAGAACACTTATAAAAAGCCATAAGGCCAGAGGGGGAGGTACATTCATATTTTTCCAGCAATACTATTATCAATTTACCCACCCTCCTACAAAAACTGATTTGATCGTCGGAGAGTTTTCCCGGAGATCCTGTCTCCGGTTCTATTTTGCAGGTAACTACGGTGGAGATCATCTAATCGGATCCAGCAAGTTATCATATACATATATACACAAGTAGAAATGTCAAAAAGAAGAGAAAAGAGGGTTAAAAGTAGGATTTTTGGATTCCAGCAGATTACCGACGAAAACGCCGTCGCTAATCTGCTGTTAGTGACAGAAAATGGAGAATTACAGCAGCAGTCCTAAACTTTACAGATTTGTTCAAAAGCTTTAAATTAAATCTAATTCAATCGTTTTGGATCTCCGAACTACCAAGAATGGATCATAGTCTATAACAGAGTTTCCTAAAACGACGTTTTTTTTTATTTTAAAACGTTATTCGGAAATATCTTTTTTCAAAACTTATAATTACAACGTTTTTAATACCCGAACTACCTTTTAATCGGATCATGGTTTGTATTGGGATATCAAAACGAGGTTTTTACTTTAAAACAAAACCGAACGTTTATCTAATACGAGACGGGAATTAAATAAATACGAAAAATTAAATAAAACGTGATAAATAAATAAATAACTAAATAAATAAAATTATAACATAAAAATAAATAAAGGAAAAGAAATAAATTAAATAAAATAAAACGAGTCTAGTCCTCGGATAATACCTCAAGTTCGGTATCTGACAGTCAAAGCCGATTGATTCCACGAGTCGTGATTTTCCGGTTTTTTGTGTTTTTTAGTAAAAATTTAACTTTTGGGACATTTAGAATTTTTGAGAAAAAAAATATTTTTCTCAAAAAAAATCACTTTCTCTCTCTAAAAATGTCTAGAGTGAGAAAGGCTCCCAAAATCCCCCCCTTTTGATTGGGATCCGTGCCTTAAATAGGCATCGGATCCCGGAGCTTTGGGCGACGCCCGAATAAAATTGGGCGTCGCCCAAAGCCGGTTGGGCGAACGCCCAACTTTCGTTGGGCGAACGCCCGACCTCAGTTGGGCGCGCGCCCAACTAGCGTTGGGCGTTTGCCCGACGATCATTGGGCGTCCGCCCAACGTCGCTGGGCGCTCGCCCAGCGGCTACCGGGCGTGCCCGCCCAGCGGCCATCGGGCGTGCGCCGCGCGTTGTCGGGCGCGCGCGCCCCACGGTCGTCGAGTGCGCGCACCGCGTTGCCGGGCATGCGCGTCCAATGGACGTTGGGCGTGCGCCCCGCGCTGTCGGGCGTGCGTCCAACTGTCGTTGGACACGCGTCGGCTGCCGCTAGGCGTTCGCACCACGTCGCTGAGCACTCGCGAGTCGTCCAACTGACTACCGCGACTCCCATTAATTTTTCCTTTCTTATTAAATATTTTTGTTTTAAAACTTCCGGAATCAACCGCTTCGACCGTCTCGTTTACAGGTTTTCATCACAGGTCCTCCGACTCGGTGTCTACAGGAGGCACATCAAGTTTTTGGCGTCGTTGCCGGGGATTTATTTCTTCTGCAATATCGAACCAAAGGTCGATTTGTTAGTTTAGGCATTCTTTGTGAATATCCTTTGTTTATATCGTTTATACCTATTTATATATAATTCTTTATAACTTCTATACTTGTTCATATCTTTTGTATTTGTTCATAACCATATACTTTTACTTATAAACTTTTGTGCTAGAACTTCACTTTTTCTCAGCATTCTCTAATCAATGAATTGGCAAGAAAGAGTCGAGTGGCAAGGTCAAAAGTTTACTATCCCATCAAGACAATACATTCATGCCCTGGAGAATGAGGCTCCCAATCCCTCCATGGTCGAGTTAAATAAGAAAATGGATATCTTGATGGCGAAACTGAGCCTCCACACCAATGAAAGTGTAAGTTTTGTGGGTAATCACCAAAGGTATAATTCTAACCCTAATTCTTACAGCTTTTATGGTAGTGATTGGAGGAGACCTCAACACTCAAATCTGTCTTACGGGAACCCTAACATGTTGAGGCCTCCAAATAGGTTTGTTAATAAGCACAGGGAAAATGAATTGGGAATGTTCCCTTACGAACAAGCAAGCCAAGTTCCTCCACAACCCTCTAGCTCACGAGATGAGGTGATGTCCCTTTTGAAAGGAATATCAGCCCGACTTACAATCAACGAGGAGGTTTGCAAGGACTTGAGCAACCAATTGGCTCAAATAAACCATGAGATGCAAGAGCAATCCCGAGATGCTCTCCCAAGCATAAAGGAAAACATAGAAATCCCACAAAGGGAATCAGCTCAAGCCATCTCCTTGAGGAATGACAAAAAGGTAGAACCAAACCCACTGTCACATGCATCACTCAAGGTAAGTGAGGAACCGGAAGCGGTAAGCAACCCCGGTTCAAAACCTAAAATCTTAAATCATGTGATAGAAATAAATGATCAAATCGAAGCTTGTGTATATCAACTACCTTTTCCTCAAAAGTTAGAAAAGTTTGGATTTACTCCTTGTTCAGAAGTTTTCATTCTCTTCGACCTACCAAGAGAATCCAAAAGGGAGCAAACCAAACGTTTTCATAATCTGTTTAAATTTGGCCTCTTGTTTTTATTTAACTCATTTGAGGCTCTTAATCCGTTTTGTAGGTACGGATTATTTGTTAAGGAATTCGAGTTCCTAACGCGGATAGAAGCTTATACTTAGGAGGGAACTCTATGTCGAGCTAACTGACTATAAAAGTAGCGCTTCTTGGGAGGCAACCCAAGTTTGAATACAACTTTCATGTTTTTACTTTTTCATAAATTTTATAGATATACTTTTAGGTTTGTTTAGTTTTCTTTTACGTTTTTTTAAGTGCTCGGGTTTAAAAAATATATATATTTTTCCGGACCTTCTGCCTGCCAGCTCGCGACGAGCTGGAAAAAAAAATCGTAATTTCGCCCCGGGGGGCCCAGCTCAGGCGAGCTGGGCACTGCCGCGCAGCCCACCAGGCACCCCAGCTCGGGCGACATAAGCAACAGTTCGGGATTTTTTTTCCCGAACGGAGCAGAAAAAAAATAAATAGATAAATAAACAAATAAAAAAAATGGCACCGCAAATCATCAAGTTTTTGGCGATTGCGATAAAATCAGTAAATTGTCTTCTCCACCCTAACTTCTTGCACATGTGTTTTATGGTTTTAGATGCAATGTTGGAACTTATTGCATATTTTTAGTGTGAGGAGGAGGGGTAGACAAACTTACAAAAATTTGTATAATTTTTAAATTTTTATTGCGTCGTGTCTAGTTTAGTTTAGCGTTTTCAGGTTTTATTTATGTTTTTGCATGTCTAGGACCTAAAACCGTGAACCTCCTTCGAATCTAAACTTCGTTATTTGTCTTTAAGGGCTGAGAACCGAATCTAAGATTGCAGGACAACTAGTTTAGGTGTAGGACACAACCCTTGTATCTGTAAAAGCATGAGCTAAAGTTTGCATTTAGACCCTACTTTTGAAGAAATGCTAAAATCATTACCTAGGTAGATAACTTAAGAATTGAAGGCATGTGATATTAAACTTGAGTTTGGGGAGAACTAGTAAGCACAAAATTGAAACCCAAAGAATTGTGAGTTGAATTTGAGCCTAAGAGCGAACATCAAAAAGCTCTTTTTCTTGACATTTTTGTGTGAATGCTTTGACTTGTGGAAAGATTACAGATTTTGCACCTAATACTGTGTTGAACCTACATGCAATGATTTGAGATGATAAATGATGAATCAGCCTCATTAGAATTAACCCTTTTCTTTACCTTATTTTCTCTTTTTCATCCACTCTAGGAAGCCCCTTTGAGCTTATATTTTTGTAGTTTATAGATTTTTCTTTCGTCATAACCCAATTTTTGCAAACCATCACTTGGTTTGTTACTTGACCCTAAGTTTTTGCAAAGCTCACATCGAGCCTTTATTGTCTTCTAGCGCTTTATCTTTGTTTATGGCATCATAGTAGCAATCTAAAAGGCTAAGAAGTGAATGAGCATCACTATCCCAAAAGAAAAAAAAAGAGAAAAAGAAGAAACAGAAAAAGAAAAGAAAAGAAAAGAGACGAACAAAAGGGGAGAACTTCATTCCTCAGTTCTTAAAATCAAAACGTCTTAAGAAAAAAAAGAAAAAATAATGAATAAAAAGCTCAGTCACTTCATATTTGCTAAAGCCATTTTAACTTTGTTTTTCTAGCGCTAGAACTATTAACCCTTGTTGTACCTTTAACCCTCTTCTAACCACATTACAACCCCAATTCGAGGCTATTTTTGATATCATCGGAGTCATATAGCATAGTAGAGGAACTTGGATGAACGTGCAAAATCAACGTAATCCTAAGCAAGAACATAAGCAGAGAGTAAACACTTCAGCCACCAAAATTGTGTGAATTGAGTGAACTACCTATGGTGAGGTGTTTTACTTAGCTATCACGTTAAGCTCGTTTGATTGAACATGTGTCCTTTTTCTTAAAACATATGACCTATGATAATTGAAATGCGGCTTTTGGATATTGTGTCTCTACTTTGTATTTCCGAATGCATGTAATTACAGATGCTCGAAATTGTGCCAAGCACCTAGTCAAACCGGGAGGTTTTCTAGCTTGCTTGTGATTACGGGTTTAGTTTTTTAGTTTACTTGGGGATAAGTAAAGTTTTAAGTGCGAGGAGGTTTGATATGGGTCAAAAACCCCTATCTTTGGGCACGGTTTTAGGACGGTTTTTAGCGTTATTTAGTTAATAAGCGAGCAATTCTCGCATTTAATGCTTTTGTGTGAGTTAGTTAGAAATTGGAAATGTTTTATTTACTTTTCATTGTTTAGGCTCGTTTTATAGTTAGTTAGAAATTGGAAATGTTTTATTTACTTTTCGTTGTTTAGGCTCGTTTTATGATCAATTTAGGCAAATACGGCCAAAATGGCATGCATATTATAATTTCGTTATCTTTTGAAGCTAATTGATCCATCAAAAGTCGCACCAAACGAAGCGTTTGCTCAAAATAAGCGATTGGCGGGTCAATTTAGCCTTTGGACTAATGCTATCTGGAGTTTTTATGCATGCGCAGGGATAAGTTCGGGCGAAAAACACACTTTTGGCATTCGGCGATCGCGTAGAGGCGTGCTGGGCAAGACTGCTCGACGAACTGGCCTATTTAGGCCAGCTCGCCGAGCAGGCCCTCAGTGGCCTGCTCGGGCGAGCAGGGAGCCTGCTCGCGACGAGCAGTGCCTGCTCGTCGAGCAGCTCGCCCTACTCGGTGAGCAAACTTGTGGGAATTGGTCAAAAAGACCAATTCCGCCCCCACGACTCCACGACCGGCCCCACGACTTCCTACCTGTATAAGGACACGAAATAGGTCAAGAAAAGGGCCCGAGCCGCGCCTATAAATAGGATTCTTCCAATGTAAATTAGACATCTTTTATCTTTGTAATTTTCTTAGCTTTTCACCTTGAGAAATCCTCTCCACCTCCTCCATATCCTTCAAACCTCCATTGAAGACACCTCCGAAGCTCCGCTCACCGAGGATTGCTCAAGCTCCATCCTTAAGTCCTAGGAAGACGCCTGCATTGGTAGACAGGTTCCCTGAAAGGGATTTTTCTTCTTTTATATTCTGTCTAGCCTCTGATCCATGTTGTGAATCCTAGGCTCATTGTATCTTCGTGGCAATACTTTCATCTTTGATATATATTATAGTTTTGTTTATTCAATTGTTTTATTGCTTTAATCTTTGTCTTACGCTTTGTCTGATTGGTTTACCTTATTCGATAATCCCAAAATTAAGTTGGCACATATTGCGAGCTGAATCTGACCTAGTCAGTGCCTATAGGATTGACGACCCTATAGAAGATTAAGCCCAAATTGCTGAGCCTTAGAGTTAATCGCCTCGGACACAAGTGACTTAGATTAGGTTTTAATTCAATTGCTTAAACAATCTATTTTCATTATCATCGTATCCCTTCATGTTCCTTCGGATAATTGCATTGGTAAAAGATCACCTAGGAGTAGTTTAACTTAATTAGGGGTAGAGTAACTTAATTAGGCATAGAATAACTTAGTTAGAATTAGATAACTTAGCTAGGAGTAGTATAATTCAACCTAGGAGTAGAATAACTTAAGAAAAACCAAACTCAAAACCCCCAAAGCCTAGATAACACCTGAGACCAAGTAATTCGATACTTGCAGAAATAAATCCTGTAGACGATACCTGGACTTTTCTAGAAATTTATTACTTGATAACGACGGGGTACACTTATCCCTTAGTGAGTCTCCTTTACGGGAGGCGCATCAATGATGCGGAGTGGTGTCCCGTGGCGGAAAACCAAACCAAGAATGAAGTTCAGGGTATCCAAAAGGGAACATCTTACCCTCACATCGAAAACTGAGACGAACACGCCTCTTATTGATGAAACGAATGGTAGATAGAAACTCTAGTACCCAGTTTCCAGTAATAGGAAACTTCATGGAAGAAAACTTGGTCCATCCCAAATTTGTCAGATAGCGATTCATGTCATCGCTTATCCCGAGTTCTTCGTTCAGGAACTCATCCAGATACAGCATGCCACAAAATTGTGCATATCTAAACTGCAAATATCGTTTTCCCTCATCATGATTGTAGATTGTGTTGGGGTTTAGTGTCCTAAAGACAATGGTTGTAGGATGCAAACTTATTGTAAATGAATTGTTCTTTATATCATTTGTTTTAATAAGATATATGTTTGATAACTATCTAAAGACAAACCCTTTTACAGCACTAAATAAAGTCTAATAAAAGGAAATCCGTAAGTTTGTTTAAAGTGATTATAAAGTGTTCATACAAGCATGAAGTGAGACAAGACTTTATAATAAACTAATAAACTTAAAACCACCCCAAGTCAAGTGAGATGTTTAGGATTGACATATCACTGTTGAGACTTGTATGTAACAATGTCTTCTGTCCGACAGAAAGCTGATCTCACAAGCTTCACATATATAGATATCTAGACAGTTACATAGATCCGATGAAACGTCGTTCATTAGGATTGGGGATCCGATTTGAGATAACAGGATGGGTAGATTCGTCCTTGTCACCTGTTCATCTCATTGGTATTAATAGGTATAAATAATCCTCAGACTCAAAGGAATGTTAATTGGTCATCCTGAATTACTGAATGTGAGACTTTGATCGCGTGGTCCCACGATCCTTAACAGAGATGACTCTGGGGTGTGAACTGCAAAGGTTGGGTGTCACAGGAGGTAATGTCAGGGTAGTTATACATTGGATTGAGCATTTATCACTCCCGACGAATGGGAGATACATCCAAGGATCGCTTGTGGAAGACTCGACTCTAAATCCTTGCAAGGTGATAGCTTAAGAGTAGAAATACAGATTTCACTTAACCTATCTATTTGAGTTGACTCGGCCTGTACAAGTAAAACGAACGTCTCGCTATATATGACTTGACATCATCCATAGTCATAAGATTCAGTTCAAGGATGTAGTTGATAAAGGATCGAATTATACTGTAACTAATACGGAAGGGTTAACGGCAGAATCAACCTGTCTTCTTAACGGACTCTGGGGGAATGATTACGGACATGCCGATAACATGCTCTATTCATCATTCCGTTATGCAAGGATTAAATATAATTCTTGGAGAAATTAATTTAATAGTTGCATACGGCCAGAAGTAGTAAGGACCTAATGGATCACACATAAGACTTGGAAACAAAAGAGAGATGGATCTGATTAATAGATGGAAGCCCAGTTGAGCCCAGTAAGGCCCATGGATAAAGAGGGTCGAAATTATATGTATTAAAGGAAGGGAATTAATTTATTCCACTCTTCCTAATTGGATTAGGATTGTGAAATTAAATTAATTAAGAGATAATCAAGTTAGGAGTTATTAATTGGATTAATGTCCTCCTATTATTATCTAACTAGGTTACTTATTATTATCCTAATTATATTAGATATATAGTAAGATAATAATTAGAAATCCTATTCCGAATTGGATAGCTATTAAGTAACCTAATCCTATCTAACTAGGGTTTAGAGACAAGATAATATATATACCCCTTACCTAGTGAATTTCGAGACACACTCTAGCCCCACCCCTTGTGATTTTCGAAATCTACTAGCTAGAGAGAGAAAGTGAATTCCATCCCCAAGTTCGTGGACAAGAATTCATTCGGCATTCCATCGATTGATTAATCTAATTCATCCCTCTTTCTCCTTGATCTTGTGTTGGTTAATTAGAGGTAATCTATTTTGGTTACATCTCATAAGGGTTGATTCTAATTTAACCTCACCGTGTTCACGAAAGAAGAAAACAATCAAAAGGGAGAAATTCGTTTTTCTTCGCCTACATCAGGTCAGTTCACTATTTCGAGGATTCCCGGAGATTGAACCGTCGGATCGTCGCGATTTTTGGAAAGTAGCTTCTAGACACATTCTTCCACGTTTCCACCGAAGGGATCGTCGTTCGGAGGTCTGGAAGGTCTATTTCGAATAGGGGCAGATTGATAAACAGTTTACATCTCCTTTGAAGTTGTGGGCACTTCGTTTGCAACGGTAGATTGATCATCGAAAGGTATATCTTCTTATCCCTCTTTATATGAAATAACGATTAACGGATCCTATGGTTAAAAGGAAGTAGGCTAAATTTTTTATATTTTCGCTGCTATACCTTAGCCCTATTTCCAACAGTGGTATCAGAGCCATCGTTAAATCCGTTATTTCATATATGAAATTTAGAAGCTTTCAATAGGATTGAATGAATATTTATGGTTAGGATTAATTAACAAATTGTTTGGTTAATTAATTCTAAAGATAAATAAGTGAAATAGATTATGTGTATGTTCCTAATTATTTCGGTTGATAATCATTATAACAAAATCTATTAGTTTTATGGTTAGATTAATAAAATTAGTTTTATTGATTCTAAAGATAAAATGGAAAGCTATTGTAGTTTTTCCTATTTCTGAAAATCGCTTTTCAACCGTATTGAAAATCTGATATATATATGAAATTTAAAATTAGTTTTGAATGTAAAATATATATATACATGTTTCGGAAATTAATAGTTTTCTGTTTTGATTATCGAATGAAAATTCGTTTAAAAGTTTGTTTTTACCAAGTTGTAAATCAAAGCGTTAAATGAATTGAAATCAAAATAATAGGGACATGCATAATTGAAGTTTTGTATGGTTATATTAATCTAAGAATTAATATAAAGATGCAAAACGGTTAGAAGTAAAATTAGATGGGAATTAATTTGATGAGTTAATTTGATTAACATAAATATTACATAAATAAGTTATGTAATCAACCAATTAAATTTATTTAATTGAGTCTTTGCATGTTTGGAGTTATGGACATATTTGAACCCTCTTTTATTCTTTTGGTATTTTTGAAATAGGGCCTGCGCGTCCTGCCTTTCTACTATCTATTGTAATTTCTCTTCTCATCTATTCCCTTCAATTTTCAATTGAAGTTTTCTTTAGTAGTATAGAAAATTAATGTGTAATTTTCAAGGCGCCATGGAGAAGACGGAGGACCTAAAGAGAAATATGTAATAGTTAGTATTTCCTTAGGTTTGCCCTTTTATTCCGTCTCTGGCTCGACGGAATAATTTAGATGATATGTCCATAACGCCAATGTATGTGTGAATGTATGTCTGATGTATGCTAAAGCAAATCAAGACTAAGTTAGATTATGAGACTTAAATAAAAATCCCTCATTAAAAAGTTAAGTAAATAAATAAGTTATTAAAATCGGTTGTCCCTCCCTAATATTATAATTCAGCCGGCAGTACTGGGGGCCTTTGGGTTGTTGGCAAAAGTCAAGCTCGGGGTCTTATGGTAACACCTGGATTATCGAAAATAGTTCTTTCATGAATATGGGGTAATACTTAAATTAGAGTATGACAATTGGTTGGCAAAAGTCATGTTGTTCATACACTAATGGGCAAAATGGTTGGGATTAATATGAATGACATATTAGTTACTAATGTGGTTAGTAACCCAATAACCTGAGTCACATTCGAGATGTGATTGATTGAATGAATCTACCTAATGAATGAGACTAGTTTGTTGGCTAAAGTTAAGGCGAAATCTCAGGAGTTAGGATCCTAGCTCACTAAAGGATTTGTGAAATTCTTCGAATTAATATGGAGGGTTATTAATTTGGCAAAATAGTGGGAGCAATCTGAAATAAATTAAAAGGCCTATAATTTTAGATTGTTATACTTTAAAGCAAATGAATAACATACGTTTACTCTTTCTCACTCTCAGTTTAATGAAACACTCTTAAAATCATGACTAACACCAATCTGCAAAACACATTTACCGATAACAAGTTGAATAGTTCAAACTTCACCGACTGGTATCGCAACCTCAAAATTGTTTTGAAGTTCGATAAAATAGGGTATGTATTTGATACATCGATACCCCCTATCCCTAATTATGATGCTCCAAATCGAGGAAATCGATGCTTACAAGAAGCACAAGGCTGATGGCGATCATGCCGGATGCATCATACTTGCATCGATGACATCGGAATTACAAAGGCAACTATGCCTGTTCCATCATCATGCGCCTAAAGGAATTGTTTGGGAAACAAACCAGGTGCAAACGCTACGAGATATCCAAATGGTTATATCGTTGCAGGATGCAAGAGGGCACATCAATCATGACACATTATGTCAAGATGATTGGCTATATTACCAAACTTTCTAGTATTGGATTCACGATGGATAACGAACTAAGTGTAGACTTAATTCTTCAATCCCTCCCAAAGAGTTATTCATAGTTCATCATGAACTATCAGATGAATGACTTGCAAACCTCTCTTGAAGAGCTTGCAAATATGCTCAAGTTAGTTGAGCCCAATATTCAGAAAGACAAGGCAATACCGGCTATTGTCATAGAGGGATCATAGAAAAGAAAAGGGAAATTTCCAATTCTAAACATCCCAAGAAAGGTAAGAAAGATGTGTCCAGGGGAAAGGAAGTTAAGAAGCCTAAAAGAAAGTACCACTATTGTGGTGACATGGGGCATTGGAAGAGAAATTGTTCTTTGTACCGAGCTACCCTCCAGAAGGGAAAAGCCGGTACTCCAAACATCTGGTATGTTCTATATTTCGATAAAGAACAAACATTGTGATTTTTATAGAGATGGGATTTTCTGTTTTTTCAGGAATATCACAAAATGGGATTTATGTGTTAGATTTCTGTTTTCGCAATTGATACCAAAAGACATAAGCTAGATAATTCAACTTACTTGTGGCATTGTCATATAAACGAGAGACGCATGCTAAAGCTACATTCAGATGGGCTTATAGATTCAATTGATTCGGAATCATTGGAAACATGCGAATCATGTTTAAAAGGTAAAATGACAAAGACACCCTTTAGCAATAAAGGTGAGCGTGTATCAGACACTCTAGGACTCATTCATTCAGATGTATGCGGTCCTATGTCAGTCCAAGCAAGAGGAGGATTCAGATACTTCATTAGCTTCATAGATGACCATACTCGATATGGTTATGTCTACTTGATGAAGCACAAGTCAGAAGCTTTTGACAAGTTCAAATGCTTCAAGAATGAAGTAGAAAATCAATTAGGAAAGAAAATAAAGACGCTTCGATCCGATCGAGGTGGCGAATATCTTTCTGATAATTTTCTGAATTATCTAACTGAATGTGGGATATGCTCGCAATGGACACCTCCCTATACACCACAACACAATGGTGTATCCGAGAGGAGAAACCGTACCCTATTAGATATGGTACGGTCCATGATGAGCATGGCCTTACTTCCAAAGATGTTCTGGGGCTATGCCTTAGAAACTGCCCTTTTCACCCTAAATCGAGTACCAACTAAATCCGCTAGTTCCACACCGTATGAATTGTTCGTTGGTAGGAAACCTGTGTTCTCATTTATGAGAGTATGGGGTTGTTCGGCATATGTCAAACGCATTGCATCCGACAAATTAGATTCTAAATCTGATAAATGTTTCTTCATTGGATATCCCAAAGAAACCGTAGGGTATTACTTCTATCATCCAGATGATTAGAAAGTAATAGTATCCAGATACGCAACCTTCTTAGAGAAAGAGTTTCTCGAAGAAACACAAAAGGGAAGCGTGATTGAACTCGACGAAGTTCAAGAGGAAGAGACGCCGGCTGAAACAACAGAAGCGGTTGAAGTACCCGAAGAAGTCCCATTAGATGAGACTCCACTGGCACCTATTCGTAGATCACGAAGAGTTCGTGAACTCCCAGTTAGATATGGTTTTCTAGTGGGAGATGATGACGAGGTTCCCGTGCTAGACGACGAACCCGAAAACTACGAAGAGGCTCTTACTAGTCCAGATTCTAAAGCATGGCTTGAGGCCATGGATTCTGAAATGGATTCCATGTATACTAACCAAGTGTGGACTTTGGTTGATCCACCCGAAGGAATAAAACCCATCGGGTGCAGGTGGATCTTCAAAAGGAAGACTGACATGGACGGAAAGGTTAGCACCTACAAGGCTAGGTTGGTAGCGAAAGGATATCGTCAAAAATAAGGTGTTGATTATGACGAAACCTTCTCTCCAGTTGCTATGTCCAAATCAATCAGAATCATGCTTGCAATTGCCGCTCATTTTGATTATGAGATTTGGCAAATGGATGTGAAAACAGCTTTCCTAAACGGAAACCTGCTTGAGGATGTATACATGATGCAACCTGAAGGTTTCATATCAAAGGATGCAAATAAAGTTTGCAAACTTCAGAGATCCATTTATGGACTCATGCAAGCATCTAGAAGCTGGAATAAGCGTTTTGACGAAACCATAAAACAATTTGGTTTCGAACAAAATTGCGAGGAAGCTTGCATTTACAAGAAAGCAAGTGGGAGCTCTATAGCATTTCTCATACTATATGTGGACGATATACTATTAATGGGAAATGACATTGCTCTATTACAATCGGTAAAAGTATGGTTATCCGGTAACTTCTCAATGAAAGACCTTGGTGAAGCAGCCTATATACTTGGTATAAAGATCTATAGAGATAGATCGCGTAGACTGCTTGGTCTTTCACAGGCTACATACATTGAAAAGGTGCTAAATCGGTTTAGCATGCTTGAATCAAAACGAGGTAACTTACCCATGGTACATGGAGTGAAGTTAAACAATCATCAATGTCCTAAAACTAATGATGACAAACGACGCATGGCTGTAGTCCCGTATGCCAGCGCGATCGGTTCGATTATGTATGTTATGCTATGCACTAGACCTGACGTAGCATTCGCGTTATCAGTAACGAGTCGTTACCAAGGGAATCTGGGAGACGAGCATTGGATTGCCGTCAAGAACATTCTTAAGTACTTGAGAAGGACTAAAGATATGTTCCTAGTGTACGGAGAAAGAGATCTGAAAATTGAAGGATTTTCAAACGCTAGTCATCTCACAGATGAGAATGATTTTAAATCCCAATCAGGATACCTGTTTATCTTGAATGGGGGCGCGGTCAGTTGGAAGAGTTCCAAGCAGGGAAGCGTGGCTTTCTTTATGACCGAGTCAGAGTACATCGCTGCTGCGGAAGCGGTAAAGGAAGCGGTTTGGATTAGAAAGTTCATTACAGAACTAGGAGTGGTGCCTGACATTGTCAATCCCATTACTCTGTACTGTGATAACAATGGAGCCATTGCGCAAGCAAAGGAACCACGGTCTCATAATGCATCCAAACACTACCTAAAGCGATACCACATCATCAGAGAGATTGTGGCTAGAGGAGATGTTAGAATAGAAAGAGTACCTACCGAGGACAACGTTGCAGATCCGTTGATAAAGCCGTTAGCCCAGAAAGTACATGATCATCATTTGACTTCTACTGGGATAAGTTTTAGAAACAATTGGCTTTAGTCCAAGTGGGAGTATGTTGGGGTTTAGTGTCCTAAAGACAATGGTTGTAGGATGCAAACTTATTGTAAATGAATTGTTCTTTATATCATTTGTTTTAATAAGATATATGTTTGATAACTATATAAAGGCAAACCCTTTTACAGCACTAAATAAAGTCTAATAAAAGGAAATCCGTAAGTTTGTTTAAAGTGATTATAAAGTGTTCATATAAGCATGAAGTGAGACAAGACTTTATAATAAACTAATAAACTTAAAACCACCCCAAGTCAAGTGAGATGTTTAGGATTGACATATCACTGTTGAGACTTGTATGTAACAATGTCTTCTGTCCGACAGAAAGCTGATCTCACAAGCTTCACATATATAGATATCTGGACAGTTACATAGATCCGATGAAACGTCGTTCATTAGGATTGGGGATCCGATTTGAGATAACAGGATGGGTAGATTCGTCCTTGTCACCTGTTCATCTCATTGGTATTAATAGGTATAAATAATCCTCAGACTCAAAGGAATGTTAATTGGTCATCCTGAATTACTGAATGTGAGACTTTGATCGCGTGGTCCCACGATCCTTAACAGAGATGACTCTGGGGTGTGAACTGCAAAGGTTGGGTGTCACAGGAGGTAATGTCAGGGTAGTTATACATTGGATTGAGCATTTATCACTCCCGACGAATGGGAGATACGTCCAAGGATCGCTTATGGAAGACTCGACTCTAAATCCTTGCAAGGTGATAGTTTAAGAGTAGAAATACAGATTTCACTTAACCTATCTATTTGAGTTGACTCGGCCTGTACAAGTAAAACGAACATCTCGCTATATATGACTTGACATCATCCATAGTCATAAGATTCAGTTCAAGGATGTAGTTGATAAAGGATCGAATTATACTGTAACTAATACGGAAGGGTTAACGGCAGAATCAACCTGTCTTCTTAACGGACTCTGGGGGAATGATTACGGACATACCGATAACATGCTCTGTTCATCATTCCGTTATGCAAGGATTAAATATAATTCTTGGAGAAATTAATTTAATAGTTGCATACGACCAGAAGTAGTAAGGACCTAATGGATCACACATAAGACTTGGAAACAAAAGAGAGATGGATCTGATTAATAGATGGAAGCCCAGTTGAGCCCAGTAAGGCCCATGGATAAAGGGGGTCGAAATTATATGTATTAAAGGAAGGGAATTAATTTATTCCACTCTTCCTAATTGGATTAGGATTGTGAAATTAAATTAATTAAGAGATAATCAAGTTAGGAGTTATTAATTGGATTAATGTCCTCCTATTATTATCTAACTAGGTTACTTATTATTATCCTAATTATATTAGATATATAGTAAGATAATAATTAGAAATCCTATTCCGAATTGGATTGCTATTAAGTAACCTAATCCTATCTAACTAGGGTTTAGAGACAAGATAATATATATACCCCTTACATAGTGAATTTCGAGACACACTCTAGCCCCACCCCTTGTGATTTTCGAAATCTACTAGCTAGAGAGAGAAAGTGAATTCCATCCCCAAGTTCGTGGACAAGAATTCATTCGGCATTCCATCGATTGATTAATCTAATTCATCCCTCTTTCTCCTTGATCTTGTGTTGGTTAATTAGAGGTAATCTATTTTGGTTACATCTCATAAGGGTTGATTCTAATTTAACCTCACCGTGTTCACGAAAGAAGAAAAACAATCAAAAGGGAGAAATTCGTTTTTCTTCGCCTACATCAGGTCAGTTCACTATTTCGAGGATTCCCGGAGATTGAACCGTCGGATCGTCGTGATTTTTGGACAGTAGCTTCTAGACACATTCTTCCATGTTTCCACCCAATGGATCGTCGTTCGGAGGTCTGGAAGGTCTATTTCGAATAGGGGCAGATTGGTAAACAGTTTATATCTCCTTTGAAGTTGTGGGCACTTCGTTTGCAACGGTAGATTGATCATCGAAAGGTATATCTTCTTATCCCTCTTTATATGAAATAACGATTAACGGATCCTATGGTTAAAAGGAAGTAGGCTAAAATTTTTATATTTTCGCTGCTATACCTTAGCTCTATTTCCAACAGATTGGAAACCATGCTCCATAGCGTGAAGAGATATCAACTCTCTTGCTTCAAGCAGAAGTGTTCTTCCTAGCATTTTTTAGAGATTTGGTCATGTTTGTGAAATAAGATTGTGTCTATAGGATTTAGAATTGAAGAAAGAAATTCAGAAATCTGAAAGGGATGAAATGAAATGGAAGAATTCTGAACCTACAGGAATATATAGGTTACATAAGTTTAAAGATGTCTAACTGATACCTTTTGGATAAAGCTGACTGAATTTTTGAAATGAGATGTCTGTAATCTCTTACAGTTATATCAAAATGTTTAAAATACTGAAAATCTCAACTGAGATTTTTGGAATCTCAACTGAGAATTCCCAAATCCTGAAACATGGAGAATCTCAACTGAGATTTCGAGATATATATTTTTCTCAAAAACACTTAAACTTTATGAAAATTTTCAAAACATGACTAGATTTGATTTTTATTTTACAAAGCTTATTTGTACACAAAACTAAAAATAAAGATTAATTATATAACTAATAATAAAATAAAAAAATAAAAAAAATAAAAATAAATGAAATTAAAAATAAAAATAAATAAAAGTTATGAACAAAAGACAAGAAAAATCAAAAATTAAAATCATGAAAACTAAACAAATTAATTTTCATAGAATTCGTCCAGAAATTCAATTGCTTGAATTGGAGCTCATTCGTAATAAATTTTGCATCGATTACCATTAACCTTAAATCGATCGCCATTAGAATGTTCTAGCTCTACAGCTCCATAATCAAATGTTTTAACAACCACAAATGGTCCATTCCATCTAGACTTGAGCTTACCTGGAAATAACTTTAATCTGGAATTAAAAAGCAAAACTTTATCCCCAACATTAAAGCTTTTAATTTTGATTCTGGCATCATGCCACTTTTAACTTTTTCCTTATAAACCCTTGCATTTTCGTAGGATAAATAGCGTAATTCATCCAACTCGTTTAGGTCGAACAAACGCTTTTTTCCTGCGCTTTGCAAATCATAATTAAGGGTTTTTATAGCCCAATATGCTTTATGTTTTAACTCTACTGGTAAAAGACATGCTTTTCCATAGACTAGTCTATAAGGTGTCATTCCTATAGGTGTTTTAAATGCAGTACAGCATGCCCATAACGCATAGTTAAGTTTATGTGCACAGTCTCTTCTAGAAGAGGAAACTGTTTTCTCAAGTATCCATTTGAGTTCTCTATTTGATATTTCCGCTTGACCATTCGTTTGAGGATGGTATGGCATAGATACACGGTGGTGTACTCCGTATTTTCTCATAAGCGACTCAAAGCTTCTATTTATGAAATGAGTACCTCCATCGCTTACCATAACTCTAGGGATTCCAAATCGACAGAATATTTCATTTAAAAACTTAACAACTACTTTAGAATCATTTGTCGGGGTTGCAATTGCTTCAACCCACTTTGAAACATAGTCTACGGCTACTAATATATAATTTTTGCCAAAAGAAGGAGGAAAAGGACCCATGAAATCGATTCCCCACACGTCGAAGATTTCAACTTCCAACATGTTTGTGAGAGGCATCTCATCTTTCCTTCCTAAATTCCCGGTTCTTTAACACTTATCGCAACGGATAATAAATGAACGGACGTCTTTAAACATGGTAGGCCAAAAGAATCTACATTCTAATATTCTAGCTACTGTTTTGCTTACGCTGTTATGACCTCGATAAGCGCTTGTATGACATTCCAACATTATAGAGTCATATTCAAACTCACTAACACATCTCCTAAGCATTCCATCGCCGCATGTTTTGAACAAAAATGGATCTTCCCAAAAATATTTCTTAACTTCCGAAAAGAATTTCTTCTTTTGCTGAGAATTTAATCCATCTGGCACAACATGTGCAGCTAAGTAATTGGCTATATTCGCATACCATGGTGCTATGACACTTTGTACTTGCATGAGATATTCATCGAGGAAATCATCTCGAATGCCTAATGTTTCACCGATGAGACCGTTTTCATCTTCAAGTCTTGATAGATGATCGACGACAAGGTTCTCAACTCCCTTTTTATCTTTAATTTCTATGTCAAATTCTTATAATAATAAGACCCATCTAATAAGATGCGGTTTTGCATCTTTCTTAGCAAATAAATATCTTAAAGCTGCATGATCTGTATAAATGATGACTTTAGATCCTAACAGGTACGACATAAACTTATCACATGCAAAACTACTGCTAGCATTTCTTTTTCAGTTGTAGTGTAATTTAACTGTGCACCGGACAATGTGTGACTCGCATAATATATAACATGAAGTTTCTTATCCTTCATTTGACCTAATACACATCCTACAGCTAAATCACTTGCATCGCACATAATTTCGAAAGGTAAATTCCAATCGGGTTTCGATATTATAGGTGTACTGACTAAAGCTGTTTTTAGTGTTTCGAAAGCTTGTAAACAATCCTCATTAAAATCAAAAGTTGAATCTTTCATAAGCAAATTAGTAAGTGGTTTGGAAATTACAGAAAAGTTCTTTATAAATCTTCTGTAAAAACCTACATGACCTAAAAATGATCTTACTCCCTTAACAGTAGTTGGTGGGGGTAATTTTTCTATAACTGAAATCTTTGCTCTATCCACTTCTAAACCTTTTTCAGATATCTTATGACCTAAAACAATTCCTTCGTCAACCATGAAATGACATTTTTCCCAATTTAATACTAAATTCGTTTCTTCACATCTAGACAATACTTTATCTAAGTTCTGTAAACATGCATCGAAAGAATCTCCATAAACTGAAAAATCATCCATGAAAACTTCCATTATATCTTCAATGAAATCATTAAATATTGTTGTCATACAACGTTGAAATGTTGCTGGTGCATTACATAGACCAAAGGGCATTCTCCTATATGCAAATGTTCCATAAGGACATGTGAAGGTTGTTTTGTCTTGGTCATCCGGGTAAATGTAAATTTGAAAGAATCTGGAATAACCGTCTAGGAAACAATAAAATGCATGACATGTTATCCTTTCGATCATTTGATCAATGAAAGGTAGGGGAAAATGATCTTTCCTAGTTGCTTTGATTAGGTTCCTATAGTCTATACAAACCCTCCAACCGGTGGTGGTTCGCGTAGGTATTAATTCACCTTCGTCATTCCTTACAACAGTTATGCCTCCCTTTTTAGGTACACAATGGATTGGACTAACCCATTCACAATCCGAGATCGGATAAATGATTCCATTGTCTAAAAGTTTAGTAATCTCATTTTTGACTACTTCTTTCATGTTCGGATTTAAGCGTCTTTGCCTATCCGCTTTAGGTGGCTTATCTTCTTCTAAGTGAATTATGTGCATTACGATACTAGTATTAATTCCTTTTAAGTTTGAAATTTGCCAACCCATACTTCCTATCCTATTTCTAACAACTTTTTTCAATTTTTCTTCTTGATCATTTGTTAATTTGTTAGAGATAATTATAGGTAGAGAATCGCCTTCACCTAAGAAAGCGTACCTTAAATGACTGGGTAATTCTTTAAGTTCTAATTTAGGGGGTATTACAATCGAAGGCGGAACTGGTCCATCTTCTCGAATCAAAGGCTCTGGGTCCTTATCTTCTAATTCCTCACCCATTATAGGTTCTATTATTTCTTCTTTTTGAATAACGTCTTTGACACATTCTTCAACTAAGTCAAGTTTCATACAAGCGAATTCCTCCATAGGATATTTCATCGCTTTGTTCATATCAAACTCGATCTTATCTTCTCCTATCCTCAAAACTACTTTCCCTTCCGACACATCAACTAGAACACGTCCTGTGTTCATAAACGGTCTACCAAAAATTAGTGGACAATTAACGTCATATGCAAAATCTAATATAATAAAATCGGTAGGAAAAATAAATTTATCGACTTTGACTAAAATATCTTCAATTATACCATATGGTCTCTTAGTGGTTTGATCCGCTAATTGCAAAACCATATTGGTACGTTTGATATCTTCTTCTAAACCTAACTTGTTAAAAATAGACAATGTCATTAAATTTATACTTGCTCCTAAATCACAAAGACAACTTGGGAATTCAATATCTCCCAACTTACACGGAATAGTAAAACATCCGGGATCTTTGAGTTTAGTGGGCAAAGTACTTGACACTATTGAACTACAGTCCTCAGTTAGCGAAATAGATGAAATTCCTTCGCAACTGATTTTCTTTGAAATTAAATCCTTTAAAAACTTACCATAGTTAGGAATTTGCGTGATTGCATCCATGAACGTCAAAGTAATGTGCAAATTTTTAAGTTTGTCTAAAAACGTTAAGAGTTGTTTGTCATAGTCCTTATTTCGGACTTTGTATGGAAAAGGTGGTTTGGGTACAAAGGTTTTTCTACTTGAGTCAATTGGTGAACTTTTTGTGTTTGATATATCTTCTTTGGACTTTGGTAAATCAGTTCCTGGTAATGTTGCATCTCCAGGCATTTTCGGACCTAGATAATTTTTCCCTGAACGAAGAGTGATAGCCTTTACCTGCTCTTTCGGATTTTCTTCTGTATGGCTGAGAATACTTCCCTCTTTTTGGGATGGAATTGATTTAGCAAGTTGACCAATTTGGACCTCCAAATTATGGATGCTAGATGAGTGGTTTTTAATAAGCTGATCGAATTTATTTTCGATCCGTTTAAAACCATCGTCGTGATTACTTATTTTTCCACTGATAGCATCTATGAATTTGTCGATTTTAGAAGATAAATTGCTAATCGTATCTCTTGACTGATTTTGATAATTATTGGTACGATTTTGATTAGCACTTGTATTATTATTATTGTCTTTCCAGTTAAAGTTAGGATGATTCCTCCATCCAGAATTATAAGTATTAGAATAAGGATTATTAGTTTGGTTTTGCCCTTGGACAAAATTTACCTATTCGATCTCACTCATATTTTCATAATCCACATCCGTTTGGATTGGATTACCATTGGTATCGCATGGTGCCATAAACTTATCAATTTTGTGCGACAAAGAAGAAAATTGGGCTTGTAACATTGCGACTGGATCAAGTTCTACTATACCTTTAACTGATGATGTGGTTGAGGATGATGGTTTCGCCACCGGTGTATGTCCACGTTCCGCGGGCCACATACTGCTGTTGATTGCCATTTCCTCTAAAAGTTCTCTTGCTTGGGCTGATGTCTTCTTCATAAATAGCCCTCCCGACATAGCATCTAATGAACCTCTAGTTGTAGGATTTAATCCATTGTAAAATGTTTGCATTAAAAGTTCAGCGGGTAATTGGTGGTGTGGGCATAAACGCTGAAGTTCTTTAAAACGTTCCCAAGTCTCATAAAGAGTTTCATTATCATTTTGAGAAAAAGATGTTAACTCTTTTATGACTCTTGCAGTTTTTGCTAAAGGAAAATATTTTGATAAAAATGCTTGGGCTAATTATTCCCAAGTTGCAAACGTTGCGGCTGACATTGAAGTTAACCACTCTTTGGCTCTATCCTTCAAAGTGAAAGGAAAAAGTCGAAGTTTGATTGCTTCGGAAGTCACATCTGGTATTTTAAAAGTGTCACAAATTTCAAGGAAATTTGTTAAATGGGTGTTAGGATTTTCATTAGGTAACCCGTAAAATGTTACGTTATTTTGCAACATATTAAGCAATGCTGGCTTAATTTCAAATTGGTTTGCGGTGATTCTGGGTCTAACGATACTATTGGTTACACCGGCCACACCTGGCCTAGCGTAATCCATAAGTGTTGGTGGGTCTGCTATAATATCTGGCTCGGTGTTTGTCTTTGATGGAGTTTTGTTTTTGTTTTTCTTGTTTTTCCTGTTCTTTCTAATGGTTTTTTCAATTTTCGGGTCTATAGGGTCTGGTACAATGCCTGAACTTCGATAACTGCGCATGAACCTGAAATCGTACACGAACCGAAACTACCTACAAAACAGAATTTGAAAAATAAATAAATTAGTAAATTAAAATTAATAAATTGCAAAAGTTAAAATAAGTATGTTTAAACCTAGATTCGAAATAAAATACGAAAAATCTAAAATTTTGTTAAAAATTTTGGGGTTCCCCGGCAACGCCGAAAAAAAACTTGTTGAGCGATTTCCGCAAGTGCACGGTATACGCTTGTAGTAATAAAAGATATCGAACCCACATGGAATGCTTTTTAACTAAAACTTGTTTTAATCCAGTTTTATTCACGTCTTTAGGTTTAACTTAAGAAAATCGTTTAATTGATTGTATTGGTTTGGATTAATTAGGATTAGATGAGAATATTATATTGAACTTAGAGAACAATTCTGTCTTGAAATTTTGATTACAAGACAGACGCTTTCGTATTTGGAATAAATCAAAGGTATAAAACTTATTTTCATTAAGCAAAGAAAGCAACTATAACTTTGGTAAGATTATGAATATGAAATAACATAAGAATTTATGCAATTAAATGGCTTTGAACCGTAGAAATCTCTCTGGGTCGGAGCAGATTCCTACCTTAATCAAATTAGTATTTTATATCCGATAAGCCGCGGTCATGATCATATTATCCGTAAAAACTAATTCTTTCAAGTGTTCAACAAAGTTTCTTTGTAAATATGATTGTATAAAACGTTTTAATAAAAACACCAATTTATCATTTTGAAAATCATTTTGTCAGAACAATATCAAAATAACAACAGGAAGAATGTATTGAATAAAATAAATATATTATTAGTGAATTGTTAATCTTCACAAGTTAACAGAGAGGAAGAAACATGGATAGCATTTTGACGAAATCTTTGAGATCCGGGTTGTCAATCTTTCCCTCAAACTCCGTAGGTTTGTTAGACCCTTTTGCGCTTCAGCCGTTAGTTCTTCTCGCTGAATCTTCGGAATAGAGACCGGTCGGTCCTCTACCATAATGAAAACTTGTCTCTGATCAACCTTTGAAACTAAACTAATACTACTGTGTTTATAACTAATCTAATAACAACTTGTGTACATCAAGTTTGTTTATACAGAAATGAAATCTAACTTTCTGACTCTTTCTGAATCAGAAACTCAACATAATAACTCTCTGATTTCTCTAACTTTCTAACTTAGCCAACATTGATTTCTGAAATGGATCACTTATTTATAGTTGGTGAAGGGTTGTAATTGAAGGGTCGTGTCCGCTGGTGAAGGGTCGCTTTTATCCAAACGAACAGACGCGTTTTTTGGATTTAAACATGTGAAAACTGTGCAGAATTCTTCATTGTCTCATATGAGATTCCGAGAATCTCAGTCGCGACAGGGGGCACGGAGGAAGGCTGAAAATTTCGATTTCTCGGTGACTGGTATCAGCGTGTCGCGACTGAGATTCTGAAAATCTCAGTCGCGACAGGGGCATTCTTCCCCGTCTTTCGGCTGCTTCTCATCTCCTTGAGTCGGTCCTCTGATTAATACGTATTTTTGGCACGTAACTTAGGTTTTTCCCTCGTTTTTGTTCCGTTTTAGCTCCTATTTGGATTTAACCAAATAATTAGGTACCTTGCATCAAAGAAGTAAATAAAGACGTAAAAGTACTCTAAATGAATATAATAGCACGATTTCAATGTAAATTTAATGTATTTATATATGATATTTTAGCTATATTTTGGGCTTAACACCCATAACGGGGACGGATCGTATTATTTCTTTTCGTATGCATTCATAAGCATTATTGCAAACCTTTTTGGTAATTTCCGTGAAACCTCTATTGAGAGTCCATTCGTCGCTCGAAAGAGGCTAGTGTAAGTTCCCCCTTGCAGTAAGGCACCAAAGGGTCCCCATCCATTCGTTAGGGGCGAATTTGTGCGGTTCTGTGAGGTCCCGCGATCAGCCGTGTTAGCATATAGTAGCCTTAGAAGTTGCCATAGGATTACCCATTACTATTTTTGACGTGATGAATGAATCAATTCGTGTTTTCAAATTGCCATGATACGTGTCTAATCCTAAAATACATAAAGAAAATGAAACGATACGTTAGTATATACTCTTAAACCGATATATAAACTATCCTAAAGCACCGAAATGATTTGAACTAAAGACGACTTAGTCATCTCGTATGAATGAACTTGTGGGACCTGCCTGGTCCCAGTAATCATTCTGTTCTTCAAGATTGGCTCTATGCCCATCCAGTAGTCGAAACCATCTAACTCAATGGTTGCCCAACATCCAAATTTCCTTGCTATTTGCACATCATGCCCCCCTTATACGCTATTCGCACGTCACATCATAATGCCCCCCTTGCTTGCTATTTGCACATCATATATCAATTGCATGCTCTTCAGTCCATCTCCTGACAGTTGCTACATAACCTGCCCTGTTGCTGATGTATCGTTCAGCAATTCGCTCTCGGCCAGGAAATGGCCCCTCAATGAAGGGCTCCACCAGCAGTCCATAAATATTCCACAGCAGCTATAAAATGCATAGATAAATTAAATTAGACCCCAAACATGAGTAGATAAACTAGACCCCAAACATGAATAGATAAATTTACGGGTAAAAAATACATAGATTTACATCTTACCATGGTAATACTATGGGCAAGGCGATCAAGTAGCTGGGGCATAGAAACATGCCCTAAGGGACCGATATTAGGATGGTAAATTTTGGTCTTGAATATTACCTGCGAACAATAGTAATATCATGAATGTATTTACAAAGATATGAACTGATTTATGTGTGTTAACAAGTTTATGCATGTTCTTACAACTGGAGGTGTGGAGGGGAAATCGACAGGGAAGTCCATTTGGACTATGAATACACCTCCTTCATAAGGGGTGTTTGGAGGGCCATTCATCACGGCAGTCCATTGCTGCCGGTCAGGACCATGTATATTGACAAGCCACCTAGGTGCCTCATATCGGAGTTGGTCAATCTGAAACTCAACATTACGATAGAGGTTCCTTCTATTCATGCTCGAAATAACAATCTGTAAGTATAGTGTTACGTTGCCCTGAGTGACTACTGAGAATTGGTAAACACTTCCTATTTATAATGTGGGTGGGTAAGTGAAGGGTCTCAGGATGGAGAAAGGGTAAATTGAAATTAATTAGGTCTATCTGTATACGGTGTGTAATTAATGAGCATCATCAATTGGTTTTGCAGATACCAAGACTTTGGGGATTCTAGGAGATGATGACTTAGATATGCTCTAGTTCAAGTTGGATTTGGCTTTCCAATCAACACCACCACGCCTCTGACTATATATACAGATTTGGAGATGTACATTAATTGCTTATATTTTTTTTACCCTACATTCATTCAGTTATTTTGTGTAGTTCAAATGTAACCAGATTATGAGCATTAGTCTCTAGTAAAATTAGAATCATTGATATACAGAAATTCTTGTCCATTTGATAATTATTGTTCATTTCCAGAATCATTCGAAGAAGAAGGCAAGAAGTGACATTTACGTTTAAAAAATATCATCTAAACGACAATAAAAAGACATTAAATTAAAAGAATATGTCATCTAAAACAAATCTCTTGACATGATTGATTAAGACCTATGCCATCTGATACAAGTTACTACGACAGAAATTATTATAAAAACTGTCACCGCGAATACCAATATGCCAATTTCCCATATAGCGACTTGACATTTTTAATTATTAGTATGTCATGTGATGACATTAAAAGTGACGTTAATAAATAAAAAGATGCATCGTAACAATGTTCATATGACAGTACGAAACTAGGCTGATGTCATGTATAGTATCTTCAAATGACAGAACCTAACCGTCGTCTGAAGGTGCAATAGACGGCAGCGAGCCCTATGACAGATTTATATCTCGCGGGACGACGGTTTTTAACCGTCGTCTAAAGGGGGTTTTGGCGTAGTGCACTATATAAACAGGTGTCTTAACCATAAACAGAATATGGATTTATGTGGGCTTTCGGATCTGGGAGCTGCTGGTCACAAATTTACTTGGAAGCGCAATAATGTTTTTGTTCGTTTAGACAAAGTTTATGCGAATATTGCGGCTATCTGTAGATTTCCCAAAGTAAAAGTGTTAAATCTTCCTTTTCGTCACTCTGATCACTGTCCTATTCTTGTTAAGCTGGTTAAAAGCCATCGGCCTAAAGAGGATGGACCTTTTAGGTACCAGGTGGCCTGGGAATCTCACCCTGAGTTTAAAAACTTTGTCCAGGACAATTGGAAACCCCATTCCAATGTTCTCCTTGATGCTGAGGGTTTCAGAAGAAATGTGGTGGAATGGAATAGGAATATCTTTGGCCATATTATCAGAAGGAAGAATAAACTTCTAAGCAGAATCGAAGGCATTCAACGTAATTTGGAGTTGAGATTTGATCATAGCTTGAATTGTCTTCTTAGATCTCTCCAGAAGGAATTAGAAGCTGTGTTGAGGCAGAAAGAGTTTCTTTGGTTTCAAAAATCAAGGAAGGCTTGGATTAAAGATGGAGATCGTAATACCAGATTTTTCCACCTTTCTACTATTATTAGAAGGCAGAGGAATCAGATTGATGCTATCAAAGATTCAAATGGAGACTGGGTCTATGAGGATGAGGACATTCATCGCTTGGCCCTTAATGTTTATAAAGACTTATTCAAAGAGGAGAGTGTGGATCTGAATAAAGCTCTTTCTAAGACTACGTTTCCTAGATTGGAAGAGGAAGCGATTCAGGAAGCTTTCCATCATATTGACCAGAAAGAGATTGATCTGGCCTTCTCTAGTATTGGAGCCACCAAAGCTCCTAGGATTGATGGTATTCCTGCCTGTTTTTACCACAAACATTGGGATACCGTGAAGGAAGGTATTTATAGTTTTATTAAATGAGTTTTCAGTGGTATTGAAGATATTAGGCTTGTTAATAAAACTCTTCTGGTCTTGATTCTGAAAGTTGAGAAACCTTCCTCCTTTTTACAAATAAGACCTATTAGTCTGTGTAATGTGTTGTACAAAGCTATTACAAAAATTGTGGCTAATAGGCTCAGGTGTATTCTTCCTGATATTATCAGCCAAAATCAAGGTAGTTTTGTTCCTGGTAGACAGATGATGGATAATGTCGTTATTGCCCAGGAGATGGTTCATTCCATGAAAATCAAAAAGGGTAGGAAAGGTTTTGTGGCTCTTAAGCTGGATGTGGAGAAAGCTTATGACCGCTTAAACTGGAATTTTCTTCTGGATAGTCTGAAGAGAGTTGGTATCCCGGATAACTGGAGGAGATTGATCAAGGTCTGCATTTCGTCTCCTAGTTTTCAGGTTATGATCAATGGAGATATGTCTGAGGAGTTTACTCCTTCCCGGGGTATCCGTCAAGGGGATCCTATGAGCCATTTCTTATTTGTTATTGCTATGGAAAGGTTGTCTCATCTTATCCAAGAGGCTGTGGGTAATGGAAATTTCCATCCTGTTTCCATTAACAGATTCTGTCCTTCGATTACCCATTTGTTTTTCACAGATGATGTTATGATTTTTGTGGAAGGGAATGAGGACAAATTGGTGTGGTTATGGACATCCTTAATTGCTTTTGCACTACTTCTGGCCAAAAGCTCAATATCCAAAAATCTAGGATGTTGTGTTCTAAAAACATGAGGAAGAGTGTTTGCAAAAGGCTAAGTGAAATTTCTGGTATTCCTTTGACTAATTCTTTGGGTAAGTATCTAGGGGTTCCTCTTCATAGTGACAGAGTCTCCAAAGCATCTTTTAAAGAGACTATCGATAAAACTAGTGAAAATTGTGCCAGTTGGAAAGCTATATCTCTCTCTCTGGCGGGCCGTCTTACTTTGATTCAGTCTGTCAATTGTGTGGTTCCTAATCATATTATGCAAGCGTGTAGGCTGCCTGAGCCTGTTCTTAATGATATTGATAAAATCAATCGTCGCTTCCTTTGGGGGGACTCCACGGAGGGGAAAAAGATCCACCTAGTTCCTTGGAAGGAGGTTTGTCAACCTAAAAATATAGGAGGCCTGGGGATAAGACAAGCCAAGGACAATAACAAAGTGTTATTAATGAAGCTGATGTGGAGAATGTGGCAACTTCCCTCTTCTCTTTGGGTTCATTTTCATTGTGGGAAATATATAAAAGATAGGATTTTTGGGGGTCCTAAGGAGAGAGTTGTTAACTGTTCTTTTCTTTGGAAAGGCCTCAGTTCTGTTTTTCCAGAGTTTTGCTCTGGGATTGAAGTAGAATAATCCATCGGAGACAGCGACCCACGCAGGGTATGAGCATTGATAAAACGGCTAAGGAAATCCTCCGCTAAACCAAATAGAAGAGGGGAAAGTGGATCTCCTTGTCTTACTCCTCGAGATCAAGAGAAATACCCAGCAGATCCATTAGCAGTGAGAATCGAGATATGAGCCGAAGAGAGTATCACATGAATCCAATCAATGAATTGAGAGGAAAAACCAAACGACTTAAGAACTTCAAGCAGAAATTGCCAATTTAACGTATCAAAGGCTTTCCTAATGTCCACCTTCAGGCACATGTTACCACCAAAATATTTTTTATTCAAGAGATTGACACCTTCAGAAGCGATTGCAATGCACTGATGGATTTGGCGCCCTTTTATGAATCCAAATTGATTCTATGTAACAATTCGGCTAGCAATAATGGCGAGCCTATCAGCTAAGATCTTTGAGATGATTTTGAATGTGAAATTGCTTATAACAATCGGCCTATACTGTTCAATTGTCGAGGCACTAGGGACTTTGGGGATAAGTGCCATCAAGCTTGAATTCAGCCCACCAGAGATTTTCCCATGCTGAAAGAACCACTGAACCATTTTACACACGTCACTACCCACAATGCTCCAATAGGACTGAAAGAAATGACCGGTGAAGCCGTCAGGGCTAGGAGAGCTAGAAGGATCCATGGAAAAAACCGTATGACGGATGCAATCCTCATCAGGGCAGACGGTTAGAGAAGTGTTCTCAAAATCTGTCATAACCCGAGGAACCATATCAGAAACTAGAGACAAATCCACCGGATTCCCACCTGTGCTGGCGAATAGGTTATCATAGTAAGAGATAATATGATTAGAAATAATATTTGGGTCAGTGTGAGAAACACCATCAATTGTTAAGGCAGAAATTCCCATATATGATTTTCGTATCGCAGAGACACGTTGAAAGTATCTTGTATTACGGTCTCCCTCAGCAAGCCACCGCACTCGGCTTTTTTCTTTCAAATATGTTTCTTGCTGAAGCAAGTGAAGGTCCAACTTCTCATGAGCGGCTCACTCATGTTCCTGAAGATTCAATGACCATCCAGCAGATTGAATAGTCTGCTGAATATCTGCAAGGGAGCTGCGCGCCTCATCAATGTTAGCATTGAAGTTACCAAAAATATTAATATTCCAATTTCTCAAAATAGTCTCCTCAGACCACGTAACTTATGACACAACAAAGGAGCTGGCAGAAGAGCAGGGGCAGGGCCATCCCAATGATTTTGTATTATTCCATAAAGCTCAGGATTACTAACCCACATTTTTTGAAATCTGAACCGAGAAATCCTACCAGAAGTAGTCGAAAATTTGAACAAAAGGGGGTGGTGGTCCGAGTGATGACGCGTCAGCCCCATACAACATGAATTCCAAGTTTCTGCAAAATCAGCCGAAACTAAAGCCCTGTCAAGCCGAGAATTGACACATGCCTCACCAGTTCTCCCATTACACCAAGTGAAGAAACAACCAGTAGAGGGAATATCCAGCCAATCCCCATCATCCAAAAAATTCCTGAAGTCACGACAAGGTCTCGTAGCCGGAGGCCGTCCCGTTTTCTTATGAGCCCCAAGGATTGCATTGAAGTCCCCAATTAACAACCATCTACCTTGTAAATTCAATTTGAGAGCATTTAGAGTCAAAAAGAGGTCAACACGTCTGTTTTCCCAAATACTGCCATACACAATTCCATAATAATGCTTAATGCCCTGCACATCCTGTTGCAAAACCACAAACTGTTCATGCTGAAGAATTACAGAGATTGCATCAGTCATATCAATCCTTTGAAGAATCCAAAGAGTTGGCTTATCACGCAGATTAACAGAGATCAGTCTCATGCCAATGTTGGCCCAAAATGAAGGACGAATTGCCTCAAAATCAACCATTGGTTCTCCTAAACAAAGAAGATCAGGTTTATGTTGCCTACATAAATCAGAAAGATACCTATGAGTGTTAGGGTTGAGGAGCCCCCTACAGTTCCAGAACAGAACTGTCATTCAAAACGAATAGGGGGTTTGATGGCCCGTTTTGCCCAGGATTTCTCTGCCTTATATTTTCCACCTCTACGTGCTTCAATTGATGTCACAGTGTGCCATATTTCATCTTCTTGCTCTGCCTGGTCTACCCAAGAAAGAGTGGGAGAAATATTGTTGTTGCCAAGAGAGTCAGGCCTCTCCACTTCATCAACCAGCTCTATTTGTCCCAAGGGGCTCCCAGTAAACACAAGTTCTTTGTCAGGACTGACCTTCTCAACATCAATTTTCTCAACAAGGTCAGTAACAATTCTGGCCATGGCAATTGCTACTGGGACAATAGCACGATTCTCATCAGGAGGAGAAGGTTTCTTAGTCGGCGGTTTTTGAAAAGATCGACTCTCCGGTGGTTTTTTATTTTTCCTGTAGTCATATGCCGAATGACCAATAGAAGAGCAAACTTTGCAAAATTGAGGAAGCCTTTCATAAACCACTTCAATCCAGATGTTTTTCCCTGCTCTCTCAACTCCAAGCTTCGTAGGTAGTTCTCCTGCCAAATCCACATCCAACAGTAGTCTAGCAAAATGCCCAAAATCACCCTCAAGGGTGGCTTTGTCAAACCGAATCAATCCCCCAATCCATGTTGCAATGTCCGAAAGAATTTGTCTATCCCAATATTCCCATGGAAGAGAGTAGAGGCGAACCCAAACCTGTGCATTAGTGGAACGTTCGGCATAAGGATCAAAATCCGGCACCCAAGGTTGAAGACAAAAAGTGCCCGGACGGGTATTCACAATCCCCTTGTTGACAACCATATCACGTGCTTCTTTGGAAGGCAAGATTACTTGAAAATATCCTTTACCAATCGCAATTAGCCTCCACTGAGCAGTGATTCCCTAAATTTTGGTTAAACTCGTCTTGAGGTCCGCCACTTTCCAAGGGGAATCCCTTTTAGATAGAACAAGTCTTCCGATAAGAGCGTGTGAGCAAAGAGCTAATCTCCTCTCATAGGCAGATTGCGAAATCCGAATGGATTTCAGGCCTCTAATGTCAGTAACCGTAGCAGAGGATTGATGAATCTCAGGAATGCCTCGTTTAACAACAGAGGAGAAAGACGGCACGGGTTTGTCACCAGTAAGGGGCTGATGAGGCAGATCCGAAGCAAAACGGAGCTTAGGATTGAAGAGAACTTCGATACTAAGGAAATCATCTGGAGGAGGAGCCATGATCACAGCCGACACGACGCCAATCGCCGGAGCAGCCAGACCGAAACCGACCACCTCAATGAAAATTCAAAACAACAGATCTGAGAGAGAGAAGACAGATCTGAAAGAGAGAAGATAGATCTAAAAGAGAGAGAAAGATCTAAAAAAGAGAGATAGATCTGAGAGAGAGAAGATAGATCTCAAAACTCTCCATCTTCATAAAAATTCTTCACCATGACAACAGATCTGAGAGAGAGAAGACATCAGAGGCTTAATCCTTAAAACAACCAAAGTTCAGAGTTTAATTATATTTTGCTATAAATATATTATTTTTCATACTGAATATGTATATTGACAATTAAATTTAAGAAAACAATTGAAATGAGATAATAAAATGTTTTTAGAAAAGATTAAATGGTTATTTTTGTTATTGAATACATAAATAAATTGATAATTTTGATTTAAAAAAAAAGAGTGATAGTGATAAATGGGATGGGAAGGGAAAAAAATATTTGATAATAATAGAAGTGTTCGAACCTCCAACCACATGCTTAATTTGAATCACATGCCACTTGCTAATACCAATTGAGCCAATTGATTTTCATGTTACTCATGCATCTCGGTTTTATATATGTACAATATAAAATATTTTTTTGGGCCCCTTAATATTATGGGCCCTAGGCGGGCGCACCTTATTTCATAGCCAATGGCCGGCCCTGTCTACAATTTACAGGAACAAGTGTGTTGACTGTACAGATAGATGGATTAATCAAGTTGACTGTACATCTTGAAGAATTTTCTCCTCTCTTAAAGAGTGGTAAAAACAGTAATTAACAGAAAATCAGAATTCTGGTAGATTTTTTCATTTCCATTGCCTAGCCATTTTTTTATTGAAATCCATTTCACACGGCATGTGGCCTTCACCTCCTCATGGCACATATAATGTGGCACAACTCAGGGGTTGCCAGAATTCAGCTTGAGCTCCACACGACATGTGGGTTTATGACACACCGTGTAGGAGCAGATTTGAGCAGTTTCTCCATCGTATCTCACCCGACTTCTTTTACTGTGACTCGAAACTTTGAAGAAGATGATTGTATCATAGTGCAAATTTAATTTAATTTGTTTACAATTTGTATATATGGAGAGGATGAGGGAGGTTGAAAATAAAGACGCTTATAAATTTAAAATAAATTAAGATGGTTAAATAATTAAATGAATAGAGAAAAGAATTGAAAAAATCAAATAGTAAGGGATTTTATACATCAATTTCTAAGTTACTATATATCTGTCTATCTATTTGTAACATTAGAAACAGAGTTCGCAAATAATCGAGTTATTGTGCAAGAATTAATCGTTACGAAGTGTGAGAGAGAGGACGAGTTATTGTAAAAAAAAATTAGGATTAATTTTAAATAAATATCATGTGGTTTTATGTTTTTACATATCGATATTTATGAGTTATTTTGTTACAAACTGAACACTGTGGTTTGTAAAAAATTTATTTTTTTTACCTAGCCAAATTTGCCGATAACGATCCAAAGTGAAAATTTTCAAAAATTAAATGATATTTAAAATAACTTTAATTCTTCACCTTTTTAGGTTTGAGGTCATTTAGGTGTTGTTTTTTTATGCAAGAGAAAGTTAATGTTCAGATAGAGAAAACCTCAAAAATGATGATTTTTGAAAAATAAACAATGTAGTTTCATACCCATTCCATTCCATTATATAAGTCATTCTAGTGTATTTCACACAAATTAAGAAATATATTAGTTAACTAAAAAAAAATTCCCTCTCATGTCACTATTGGGGAATAAGCATTGAAATATTAAAAAACACATGTACCAATACAAAAAATTTAATATTTGGACCAAAAAACTGATCTAAAAGTTCTTGGAATCCTAGAATGACTTATATTTAGGGAAAATTTTTCCTAGAATGACCTATATAATGGAATGGAGGGAGTAATAAATATGATACTAAACAACTTTATTTTTTAAAATTTCCATTTTGACACTGTTATTAGTCAAATTTAGCAAAAACTTTGCTGCAAAGTCAATAAAAAATGAAAATTCTATAAACCATGAGATTCAGTTTGTAACATAAAAACCCACAAGCCATTTATTTGAAATTAATCTAGAAAAAATTAAACACTACTATAAATTGAACGAGAAAAAGGTGTTGAAAATAATTAATACATACACGAAAACATATAATTTCCCAAATTTTGAGGTGAAGTGTCAAATTTAGAGATGATATATAGGGATCCGTCCCCATCAGTTACTCGTCCAGACGAGGAGAGGGAATCCCTGATAAAGGATTCCCATGGGATGGAGATGAGGATAATTTTGTCTTCCGTGATGAGGATGAGGAAAGGTATCCCGTCCCGCGGGATCTCCGTCCCTGTCCCATTAATCCCCGATTATTCCCCGCAATAATTGATTTTTAGGATGATTTAAGTACATTTTAATTATGTGATTTATTGTTTTCAATTTTTAGTTTTTTTGTGATTTGAAAAATTTGAGAATGATTGTTAATACTTGGTATTATAACATACTCTTTCTTAAACGTTTTTGTCTTTACTGATTTTTTTTTCTAATATAAACTATGATTCACTGCGGAAAATGGAAAGTGATGATAACGTTTGTTTCTGTTTAACTCACAGGGACGAGGATGTAGAATCCCTTACGTCTTTAATAATATTTAATTGATTGATTTTAATGAGTTTGAGTTTTAAAAAACATACAATTTCTATGAAAAATTGAACATAATACTTCAAAAATCGCTAAACATTGATATCAGAATTCGAAGAAGATGAACCGAAGAAGAAGAAGAAGAAGAAGAAGATCCATCAATCAATAGAATTAAGGGTAATTTTGTCCAAAATGGATAATATGGTCTAATTTGGTAAGATGGAAGCAAAGTGTGTTAGATATGTAAATGACCCTCTTAATTGCGCTAGATTTGTAATTAGCCCTTTTTAAAATGGAAGAGAAAAGGAATTGTTACTTCAACTAGACCTGACAATTATCGTGTTTCGTGTCAAAATCGTGTTATCTCATATTTATGTTCAAAATGGTTTTATATGTTGTAAATGCTAGAAAAATGATTTTCGTATCAATCATGTCGTGTCAGTCGGGTTGGCTCTGTAATCGTGTTTTCGTGTCAGAAATTGCCACCTCTAACTTCAACACTGATGTGATGATTATGGAGTTGGAGAGATGGAGAGTATACAAAGAAGATAGATAAATGGATGGGAACGGAGAAACAAAGAGGGATTGTTGATTTGTATAGATTGAGGGTTAATTGATTTTGGTCTTATAATTTAGGGGGCCAAATGAGCTTTATGTCTTTATTATAATATATACTACTTTATATATTCCAATTTGCTACCTATTAATTAATTAAATTTAAATGTAAAAATCAATTCAAAAAGTACATATAAAATAAAAAAAATTCAACTTTTGATATATTAACTTTTGATATTTTACTAAATTCAATACATGATTCGGTTTGTAACATAAAAAATCACTGAGCATTTATTTGAAATTAATCTAAAAAATAAAACACTACACTATAAAAGTAAACGAGAAAAATGTGTTGACAATAATTAATACATACACGAAAATATATAGTTTTTTCATTTTTTTTAGAATTTTGGCATGTCAAATTTTAAGGTGATGTGTCAAACTCACAGATGATATATATCGATGTAAATGGGGCGGGGATTCTCTGTTCCCATCGATGACCCGTCCTGATGGGGAATCTTTGACAAGGATCCCCATGGGACGGGGATGAGGATAATTTTTTCCTCCCCTACGGGGATGAGGAAAGGTATCCCCGTCTCGCGGGGATCTCCATCATTGCCCCATTAATCTCAGATTATTCCCTGCCATAAATGATTTTTTGGGATGATATAAGTACATTTTAATTAGGTGATTGGTTGTTTCAATTTTAGTTTTTTTTTTTTGCGATTTGAAAAATTTGAGAATGATTGTTAATACTTGGTATTGTTACCTACTCTTTCTTAAACGTTTTTGTCTTTACTGATTTTTTTCTAATATAAACCGTGATTCACCGCAGAGAATAGAGAATGAGGATAACGTTTTTGGAACATCTGTAAATAGAGAATGAGGATCCCCGTGGGATAGGGATAAGTTTGTCCCTATTTAACTCACGGGGACGGGGTGGAATCCCCAGCTAGTCAGAGAACGGTGATTGGAAATGCATTTCCTGCCGCATTTACATCCCTAATAATATATAATTGATTGATTTTAATAAGTTTGAATTTTAAAAAACTTCAATAGTTTTTCTTTTTTCTCCCACATACTCTTGTAATTATTGATAAAGAAAATTTAAAAATAATCTGATTATTCATATTGAGAATCCGGTTGAACATTCTTTCAAGTGGATTATCTTTCAATTAAAAAAATAAAAATTAATATAGAAAAAAAGTACAATAATAAATTTTGTGATTTGATTGATTGCAAAGACCATTCTCTTAGTTTAAAAATTTGCAAACATAGATTATGTACGTTATGCAGTTTACAAAATCAGTTATCCCGTACAAAGTTGTTATCATTACCCTAAAAGGGAACCATTTGAAACAATTAAAAAAACTGATTTTGAAATGAATTAAATCACAAGTATTGTTTAACTGCAAATCTCACAAAGTACAAAACTACTGTTTATAAACATTTAAACTATGGGAACTATCTCGAAAAATTGACCAAACAACATAATTTATTTGTACTTTTCTCTTTAATATGAGTAGAAAATTAATTTAATAAAAAATGTACATCACACTGCATTTGTATCACTGTATGTGCCAAATGGAAGTTTTCTTTTACAAAAAGAATATCTTAGGATATCGTAACATTAATATTAACCAAAAATAAGTTACTTTTGAGGATATTGCTGATTTTCATAATCAGATTTGATAACTTTCCAAACAGCCACAAAGTATATAAATATACATGCACTAGTAATTATGTTTATTTGAATTTGATCAAACAATTTAAATAGCAAAACAGAAACGAAATGAAGAGTCTTCAAATGTTTATCATCCTCACTCTGCTTGTTCTTTTGATGATCCCTAAAGGTAAGAGAATAGATCAACTATATTATTATTATTATTATATTTTATTCAATTTTTGTTTGGCCATTTTCCACAAAAATAAAAGTCCAAACCTTTCAAATGTTAGACATCCTAGTGGGGTTTTTTTTTTAATTCAAGGAAAAATTGATGGTTTGATTTGAAATTGTAATTGTAATTTTTATCTATGAATGTTGTAGAAAGAAGTGTTGTAGATGCAGCCACAAGAAAGGAATGTGTAAGAGGTGAACCTATCGGTAAATGTACAGAGAAGGCTTGCAATGATCTGTGCTTGGCTAAATATGGCGCTGCTTCCAGCGGATACTGTGTTGTTGCTGGAATTTGCAGTTGTATGTTTCCATGTAGACCTTCTTAATGTATTTTTTTAGTCTCTTATTAGAGACATCCATATTTTATATTTAATAATAATAATATGAAGCATGAATAATAATAATTATTGTTGTTGTTATTAGCCGATCAAGCAAACAACCATCAAAATAAAAAGAGGGGATATATACTTAATTTATTGAATTGAAAATAACTCAAAATTAGTGCATCATAAATTGTCAAGTCTACAAAATTATCCGAAAAGGTTTTAGCAATAAAAACAGTATTCCAGTTATACTTATGAACACTTGTTATTATTCATATCAGTACTGCTGCTAAATCTAGCTCCAAATCTTCTAAGAATCATATTCTACAATGTACAGGAACAAGTGTGTTGACTGTACAGACAGATGAATTAATCAAGTTGTAAATTGAAGAAATCAATATTTACCTCTTGAAGAATTTTCTGCTCTCTTAAAGAGTGGCAGAAACAGTAATTAACAGAAAATCAGAATTCTGGTAGAATTTGTCATTTCCATTGTGTAGCCATTTTTTTTATTGAAAATCCATGCCACACGGCATGTGGCCTTCATCTCCTTAGGCCACACATCATGTGGCACAACTCAGGGATTGCCAGAATTTGGCTTGAGCTCCACACGGCGTGTTGGTTTATAACACATCTTGTGGGGGCAGATTTGAACAGTTTCTCCATGTGTTTGCTCTTGCTTGGTATCTCACCCGACTTCTTTCACTGTGATTCGAAACTTTGAAGAAGATGATTGTATCATAGTGAAAATTTAATTTAATTTGTTTACAATTGTATATATGGAGAGGATGAGGGGGGTTGAATATAAAGACGCTTATCAATTTAAAATAAATTAAGATGGTTAAATAATTAAATTAATAGAGAAAAATAATTGAAAAAATCAAATAGTAAGGGATTTTTATACATCAATTTCTAAGTTACTATATATCTGTCTATCTATTTGTAATATTAGAAATTGAGTTGGCAAATGATAGAGTTATTGTGCAAGAATTAATGGTTAGGAAGTGTGTGGGAGGAAGAGATATTGTAAAAAAAATTAGGATTAATTTTAAATAAATATCATGTGGTTTTACGTTTTTATATATCGATATTTGTGGGGTTTTTTTAGTTACAAACTGAACAGTGTGGTTTGTAAAATTTTAATTTTTTGTTGTCTTTGCTAAATTTGACCGATAAAAATCTCAAAGTGAAAATTTTAAAAAATTAAATTATATTTAAAATAACTGTATTTCTTCAACTTTTTAGGTTTGAGGTCATTTAGGTGTTGTTTTTTTATGCGAGAGAAAAATAATGTTTAGATAGAGAAAACCTCAAAAATAATGATTTTTGAAAAATAAAAAATGTAGTTTCATAGTAAATATGATACTAAACAACTTTAATTCTTGAAAATTTCCATTTTAGCAAGGTCAATAAAATATGAAAATTTTATAAACCATAAGATTTGGTTTATAACATAAAGACCCACATGCCATTTATTTCAAATTAATCCAAAAAAATTAAACATTACTATAAATTAAACGAGAAAAAAGTGTTGAAAATAATTAATACATATACGAAAACATATAATTTGGCATATCAAATTTTGAGGTGAAGTGTCAAATTCACAGATGATAAATAGGGATCCGTCCCCATCGAGGGAATCCCCGATAAAGGATTCCCATAGGACGGAGATGAGGATAATTTTGTCTTCTATGATGAGGATGGGGAAAGGTATCCCGTCTCGTGGGATCTCCGTCCCTACCTCGTTAATTCCCGATTATTCCCCGCGATAATTGATTTTTTAGGATGAATTAAGTACATTTTAATTATGTGATTTATTGTTTTCAATTTTCAATTTTTTTTTTTTGTGATTTGAAAAATTTGAGAATGATTGTTAATACTTGGCATTATTACCTACTCTTTCTTAAACCTTTTTGTCTTTACTGATTTTTTTTCTAATATAAACTGTGATTCACCGCAGAGAATGGAAAATGATGATAACGTTTGTTCCTGTTTAACTCACGGGGACGAGGATGTAGAATCCCTTCCCCGCCCCATTTACGTCCCAAATAATATATAATTGATTGATTTTAATGAGTTTGAGTTTTAAAAAACTTCAATAGTTTTTCTTCTCTCCCGCATACACTCGTAATTACTGATAAAGAAAATTCCAAAATAATCTGATTATTCATATTAAGAATCTGGTTGAGTACATTCTTTCAATTGAAAAAATAAAAATTAATATAGAAAAAAAGGTACAAAAATATAATATGGGTTCATCTATTTGCAAAGACAACTCCCTTAGTTTAAAAGTTTGTAAACATGGATTATGTGCTTTGTGCGGTTTACAAACTCAGTCATCCCTTAAAGAATTGTTATGGTGACTATTTATCCTAAAAGGGAACGACTTGAAACAATTAAAAGACTGATTTTGTAATGAATTAAATCATAAGTATTGTTTAATTGTAAATTTCACAAAGCACAAAACTAATGTTTATAACTACCGGCTTTACAAATCGGCCAAACAACATGTACTTTTCCCTTTAATATGAGTAGAAAATTAACTGAATAAAAATTGTGCAGCACACTGCATTTGTATCACTGTAGGTGCCAAATGGAAGTTTTCTTTTACAAAAATAATATCTTAGGATATCATACAATAATAATAACCAAAAATAAATTACTTTTCAGCATATTACTGGTTTTCAAAATCAGGTTTGATAAGTTTGCAAACAGTCAAAGACTATATAAATATACATATAGTAATTATGTTTATTTGAATTTGATCAAATAATTTAAATAGCAAAACAGAAACGACATGAAGAATCTTCAAATGTTTATCATCCTCACTCTGGTTGTTCTTTTGATGATCCCTAAAAGTAAGAGAATAGATCAATCATAATATTATTATTATTATTATTATTATTATTATTATTATTCAATTTTTGGTTTGTTCTTTTTCAGAAAAATAAAAGTCCAAACCTTCAAATGCTAGACCTTCTTAATGTGTTTTTTTAATCTCTTATTAGAAAAGATCCATATGTTATATTTATAATAACTATATGAATAATAATTATTATTGTTGTTATTATTCGATCAAGCAAACAACAATCGGAATAAAAAGAGGGCATATATATTTAATTTATTGAACTGAAAATAACTCAAAATTAGTGCACCATAAATTGTCTAGTCCACATAATTATCCGAAAGGTTTTAGGAATAAAAATTGTATTCGAGTTATACTCATGAACACTTATTATTCTGCTTAAATTAGAAGAAATTGTGTAACAACCTGACCCAATACCATGTAAATATTGTCGGCTCTGATCCAAGCTCAACCTCTTGGGCCTCACAACTTTAAAACACGTCTGTATGTGTTGGATTTACACATTACTAATAAGCCCTAATCATACCCTCTTTACTTCTCGGATTCAGTTCATTCCTGCCCCATCGTCATCCCTTACAATCGCTCCTTGCTCAGGCTTTCTATCCCGGCACCACCCACTCCCGACGGGGTAGTTACAGGCCCACCAACTTCCGTCTGATTCGTCCATGAACCACATATTATACGTAGAGAGTCTACTCTGATACCATTAATATAAAACCTCTTAGTGGAAAGTCAGACACATTAAACATATTCAGATTGCATCTAATGCTCTTAGTTAGCACATAAAACATTCCGTTCTACCAACTCTACAGCTATGTGCTTTACGCATTCGTATTCCTACCTTTCCACCAAGGGAGACTACTCTCTGGCTTTCCACATCCTTCTTCTCCTTCCATGTCATGTTTTCTGTACCTGAAATTGCTCAATATTTACTCAATAATTTGTACATAACATTTAACAGAACTAGCAGAAGCATAAATAGCTTACAGGAAACACAAGTAAATAGAATGAAAATAGATACAATAGCAAGTTATAAAGAACTGCAACAACATTGTACATTGCATGTAACCTTGTTGATCTAAACATGCACATAAACAGTGACCAGAAACAAAAGCAGGAAGAGGAAAATGCCAAAAAAATTCATATCCTCTTTTTAAAAAATGAAGGCCATAAAACAAAGCCAAACGAATGCACAATTATATGAGTTCCATTTGATTTAAATATGTTTCTGGACAAGGGCTATTCAAATAAGGGACCTTATATAATGTGCTTTTCAAAATAAGAGGACTAAACAGTGTGTTACGTAAAAAAGAGAGGACTGATAAATTATTTACTTTTTTTTAATTGTGTTAGTAACACACTAAATATCTTAGATATCATTGATGACAATTAAATAACGGTTAAACCAAGAATACAATTTTGTTTTGCGATTAAAAACCTAAGAATTTTAGACTCTCTCGCTTTTGCCGAGCCCCAGCCGCCGCCGCCCAAACTCTTCCCCAACCTCACCTTCATCTTCACTGAAACAATGGAATCCTTGATTGATATGAGTGCCCACATTACCTTGGAAGAGGAATCCGCCACGGGTCTCATCCTCCAGCTAGACGCGGCCGCGACACAACCCAAACCAAAAATATGGAGCTTGATTGGTTCCTTCCTCACGGATCGCCCGATGAAAATCCCATTCATCTGTCGGGATAGCTCGGGGTCATTTGCTGCAGCTGGAAATGGGTTGTTACGCTGCCGACTTGATCCGTTCCTCATCGAAACCCTCTCCTTTCCCGAGGCACTGAGCTGGTTGAAGAAAAAGGGATGGACTAGTGCTGTGTTGGAGTCGGATTCACAATTGTTAGTGTATGCCCTTAAGCGAGAAAGGTCATTTGCTGCGACTGGAAACAGGCTGTTACGCTGCCGACTTGATCCATTCCTCGTCGAAGTCCTCTCCTTCCGCGAGGCTCTGAGCTGGTTGAAGACAAAGGGATGGACTGGTGCTGTGTTGGAGTCGGATTCACAATTGTTAGTGTATGCCCTTAAGCGAGAAACTAACGGCAATTCGGCTTTAGATTTGATTATCGACAACTGAAAATACTTATTACAGGATATAGCAACTTCATCTATCTGTTTTGTTCATAGATCAGCGAATTTTTGTAGCCCATGCTCTTGCTCGGGCGGCAGTTTCTAGCACTGATCGTGGGGTGTGGATAAATGAGCCACTCTTTTCGTTTGTAATGCTTTAATTACCAATTAATGAATTAATCTTTCCTGTTAAAAATAATAATAATAATAATAATGGTTAAACCAAACCTATCAAATTTCCCACTATTTTAGGGATAAAATTGATCTTGTTTGAAAATGTTAGGGATAAATTTGTATCATTTTAAATCTACATTTTCTAAAAAATATTAAGGTTTTCCATACTAAACATAAAAATTCACCGGGACTTCATTATTTACAAAACTACAAAACAATAATTTGCAATAATGATTTCTTTTTTTTTTTTTGAATAAAGGCTGGGACTGAGCTAGGCAAGAAGATAGACATCCCAACTATGTTGGCACAGCTGCTCCTCACCTCGCAAACCCGAAATCAAATAAATAGAAAAGAGTTTACAAGAAGAGGGAAATTAAGAAAAACGAAAGCAAGCAAAGTTACAAATATCAGCAAGAATAAAATCGTGGTAGAAGCTCGGAGCAGAGTTCCACCATTTAATTCCAGATGTTGAAACATTGAATCAGGCTAGGGTGTCGGCTGATCGGTTTCCTTCTCGGAAAATATGAGAGATTGTAATATCCATGCTTGAGCACTGTGCCATACATTTGAACCATTGTTGATGGATGGTCCAACGAACATCGGAGGATCGCTGTAACATAAGGTGTACGAAATATGTCGAGTCTAACTCGATCCAGAGCTTCGACCACCCTTTCTCCCAAGCGATATCAACCAAAAAAATAACAGCTTGGAGCTCTGCAATTTGAGCAATGGCCGAGTTGATAGGAAAGGCAAAAGATCCTTGCGCAAACCCTCTATCAGTGCGGAAAATTCCGCCAGCTCCAGCGGGTCCTGAACAACCCAGTGCCGAGCCATCTGTATTTACCTTTAGCCATTGGCGAGGTGGGGTTGTCCAGCGCATGCATCAGATGTTTGGAGTAGGCGGGGGCCTTAGCGGAATCGCGATATTGGCAAGAATCCGTCTGTCATAGAAACTGCTTCTCGTGCCTTTTGTCGGCATGTCTGCTTCTCGGATGAGGGCACATAGACGAGTTGTTGTATTTTGGATTGAAGAGGGCTCAGCTTTGAAGATGGCGGCATTACGGGAGTGCCAGATCAGCCAAATACAGCTAGTGACAACCGATTTCCAAAGCGAAGAAACCTGACTGCCGAACCGGAGGACCATTAAGCTGCTAAAGAAATAAAAAAAACATACCTAATAGCGCCAAATTCACTGAAAAAAGACAACCGAGGGTCCTCCATAAGTCATTAGTGAAGGGGCACTGGATAAAGAAGGCTCTGCAGAATCCATGGCTGAGTTGCAAAGAGCATATTGAGAGGCCAAAATTATTCCACGGCGCTGAAGGTTATCCTGGGTCGGCAGGCCATTGTGCAACAACTTCCAACAAGTGACTGATCTCGAAGGTGGAATCCGCGGACCCCAAATAAAATTCTGCCAGGGAGCCGTCTGAGAGGGAGATTGCAGCAGATCATAGAAGCAACGAGGGGTAAACAGTGCAGATGGTGAGGGCTCCCAGATGCAAATGTCTTCCTCATGCCATCCCCGGGTAATGGCATTAATATTAGTGAGGATGACCGGCGAAAGCTGAGGCAGATTTACCCAGTGATCGCCGTGAAAGAAAAAATCAATGCAATCATACCGTGAGTGAGCAACAATAAAAATCCCCAGTTGATCAGCCACTAAAGATTTGATCCATAAATCTGTCCAAAAGTTCAGATTAGAAGTCTGCCCGATCCACCAATTTACTTTGCCGTTCAGCACATTGAGAATCCCCTTGAAGGATGACCAAATAGAGGAAGAAATAAAAGAAGTCCGGGGAATGCCAACTTTGGAAAGAAACCTCAATTTAAGCAATGAGATGATGAATGAGTGGCCCTGGATGAGGTCCCAGCCAATTTTGTCTAATAATGCCCAATTAAAGCTTTCAAAATCTTTTATTCCCAGTCCTCCGTTTGCAATACTGCGATAATAGATGGCCCACGGAACCGTGACTAGCTTCTTCATTTCAGTGCAACCCGTCCATAAAAAATTCCGAATTTTGGAAGAGAGATGTCGAATTAGCTTGCCAGGCCATTTGTATACCATGAAGGAGTGAACCAGGGCTCCGGTGAAAGCCAATTTAACTAGTGTGAGGCGACCCGCGAAGGATAGAGCAGACCCTTTCCAGTTGCTGAAGTTTGCAATGAATCTATTAGCCAAGGAGGCCAGGTGCTGCGATTTGGGAGCTCCTATGAAAAGAGGTACCCCAAGGTAGTTGGAGGGAAGGCTGCCGAGTCTAATTCCCAGGATATTAGCCAATCTGATGCGTCTACTATCAGAAATAGAAGAGCTAAGATAAACCGTGGATTTTGCAAAATTTACATGCTGACCCGATATTTCACCATAATACTGCAACATCAGGCCGATAAACCTCATGTTGGAAATAGTAGCCCTTCCAAAAAGAAGCATGTCATCTGCGTATAACAGGTGAGAGGGGAAAGTAGCGTTGCATGTATAATTCATTAGGGCGAAAGAGCCATTCGCCACTGCATTGTTTAACCATCTGCTAAAGAAATCCTCCGTGATACCGAATAGGATTGGTGATAACGGGTCTCCTTGACGAACCCCTCTAGAACAACCAAAATAGCCTTTAGCTGAACCTCCAATCATTATCGAGATTCTAGAGGAGGAGAGAATATTTAGGATCCAATCACGAAACTGTAAAGAGAAGCCAAACGATTCCATGACTAAAAGTAAGAAATTGCAATCGAGAGTGTCGAAAGCTTTCCGAATGTCGATTTTAAGTGCCATATTTCCTCCAAAATAGCACCTATTGAGTAAATTGACCCCTTCAGAGGCAGCCGCTATACAGTGGTGGATGTTCCTGCATTTGACAAAACCAAATTGATTATTTAAGACGATCCGAGAAGCAATTAAGGCCATGCGGTCAGCTAAAATTTTCGCAATTATCTTGTAGCTAAAATTGCTCATGACGATTGGTCTGAAATTGTCAATTCTGTCAGTGTCGGGCGTTTTTGGAAGAAGAGCCATCAGATTGGAGTTCAGACCAGGAAGCACGAAACCAGACTGAAAGAAATCCCTAACCATGTTGCACACATCGTTGCCAACAATATCCCAAAAAGCATGATAAAAATTTCCCCCGAAGCCGTCAGGGCCTGGTGCGCTGTCTTTTGCCATGCTGAAAACTGAATTTCTGATTGTTTCTAGCGAGGGGATTTCAGTTAGTGATAAATTGTCTGCTGAGGAGACCAAAGAGGGGATTACTGAAGAGATGGTCTCTGTGCTGAAGTTAACATTGGCACTGCTGAAAAGAGATGTGTAAAATTCCACAATATGTTGTGAAATGATGTCACCGTCAGAGGTGAGCTGCCAGTTAATGCGTAGAGAATGCAGGTTATTGTGTGCCTTTCTTGCACGAGCCGATCTGTGAAAGAAACTCAAATTTTGGTCCCCGGCGGCCAACCATTTAGCTCGGCTTTTCTCACGGAATAACAGCTCTTGACGGAACAATTGTAATTCTAAGTCACCCTGCACCACTAGTTCTCGGTTGAGTGAATCCCCAATCTGCCCCTGTTCGCTAATTTCTCTTTGAATAGTCGCAAACCTATTAGAAGCAGCCCTGATGTTATCCTCAACTCTGCCAAACACTAGCTTGTTCCAGTTACGGAGGACTGGGCGAAGACTCTTTAGCTTGAGACAAAGCAACTGAGCAGGTGGGAGTGACGGATAAGAGCTATGCCAATGAACCTTGATCACTTCCCTGAGCGACATGTGAGTGAGCCACATCGAATGAAATCGGAATCGACTAACCTGCTGAATACCCCTCTTACAGATTAAAAGAAGCGGATTATGATCATAACAATGTCGTGGAAGAGCTGAACAACTGACTGAATCCCAATTATCCAAGAAACCTCCGGTAACCAGTGCCCTGTCGAGCCTACATTCCCAATAATGATTTCTTATCATTCTCTTTCTAGTTCTAATTCCGGTTTCAAAATTAAATTATTAAATTGAGAATGTTTGATTAATTGATTTTTGTTCTCGTATCTTTTCTCAGAGCGAGTTAGAACCCACAATCCCCCACCTCTAAAACTAGAAGTGTACCAACTAAGTTATGATTCTTTGATAAAATATTCCATTTATGAAAAAAAAACATAAACTGATAGGTTAATTATTAGAACCCTTTTTATTAAATTTTTTTACAAATTAGTGTCTATTTTAATGAATTGAAATTTGAAAAACATCAATAGTTTTCTTTTTTTTCTCCCAATTAATAAATTAGAAATTATTGATAATTTTGTTTAAAGATAGTCCAATTATTCAGTTAAACATCTTTAAGCAAGTCATCTTCCAATTAAATTTTTTTTTTAAAATATGAGTAGACAACTAATTTAATAAAACTGTATAGCACACTGTATTTGCATGTGCCAAATGGAGATTTTCTTCTTAAAAAAATAATATCTTAGGATATCATATATATTCATATTAACTAAAAATAAGTTCTTTTCAAAATATTGTCGATTCTCAAAATCAGGTTTGATGAGTTTCAAACAGTCACAAAGATATAAATATACATTAAGTTTATTTGAATTTCATAACATAATTTTAATAAAATCAAATGAAGACTCTTCAAAAGTTCATCATCCTCATCCTGCTCCTGCTCATTCTTTTGATCATCACTAAAGGTAAATGTATAGGTCAATCATATTATAATTATTATTATAATACTTATTCTATAGAAAATTAACAAATATTTTATATATTTTTATAATAAAAAACTAGTGATCTTTTTTCTACCGATTTGGCCATTCCTTTATCATCCCCATGATATACTAGAATTATAATGTTCTTCAAAAAACAAACAAAAAAAAGAATTATAATGAGGGGTCGGAACCAGAACTTAAAATTTGGGGGTTCCAATGTCGGTAGATTGTTTTTTTAGTTAATGATCCAAAGATTTTAATTCCTACTTAAAATATGTTTATGAATTTTTTTTTCTGATATATTCATTATTCACTAGTAATTGATAGAGTTAAAATATAAAAAAAAATAGTCTAATTTAAATAACTAATTTAATATTTGAATTGATTTTCAATGGAAATAAGGACAAATATAAAATTGAAAGAATCTTAGAGATTTGCTCTTTTTATGTTTATTTAAGGTAAAATTGATGATTTTGTTTGATATTCTAATTGTAATATTTATATATTAATATTATTATGAATGTTGTAGAAGGCCGTGTTGTACCAAATACAAAGGTTTCCGTGAGAGCTGGACGTTATTTCTGGAATTTGCAATTGTATTTTCCCATGTGGGCCTTTTTAATGTGTTGTTGTTTATTTTTCTTTTGTTAGAAAACATCCTTATTTTATATTTATAGTTATATGAAGCATGTATTATTATTATTATTATTATTATTATTATTATTATTATTATTAGCAAACAACAATCAGAATAAAAAGAGTGCATATACACTTAATTTGTCATCATACCTATTAGCAGATGTTTTGTTACTTCTAATCCAACTCACAATCTGGCCTGAAAGCGAACCATAATGCAAAAAGAAATCTCGAATATATTTCATATCTTTGCAAAATGGTAAAATATCATCAGCATACAACAAATGAGAAGTAAAAGAAACACCCTTGAATAAGTCAAAAGAACTAACGACAGTTGATTAAGTTCGAAATGTAACGGCTCAAATAATCCTCCACAATAGCAAACAAAATAGGAAATAAGGGATCCCATGTCTAACCCCTCTCGAACACGAAAAAAACCCCGAACTGCACCCACTTCAAGAATTGAGATTCGAGAGGAAGAAAAAAATATTCACCAACCAATCTCGAAATTGAAAGATTGAACCCAAACACTTCCATAATAGTGAGAATAAAGTTATAATCCAATGTATGGAAAGCTTTGCACATGTCGATCTTAATGGCCATATTTCCTCTTAAGCAATGTTTATTGAGCTTGTTAATACCCACCGAGGCAGCATCAATACAATGATATATGCTTATGCTCTTAATCAATCTGAACTGATTACAAGAGACAATATTCCCTACAACTCCATGCTAAAATTTTGGTAATAATTTTGAAACTGAAATTGCTCACAACAATTGGTCGAAAATTATCGAACTCCACGACACCCTCAACTTTAGACAGTAAAACCACTAAATTAGAGTTCAGTCTAAGAGTGATCCTGCTTGAAGTGAAAAAGCTTTTGACCATTTTGCAAACATGCAGTGCAAGAAAAAGAGCATTAGTAAGTAAAATTTAATAAGGGTGTAAAAATACTTATTAAAAGTATATTCTTCATACATGTAATAAGGATAAATTCTATTACTATATTACTAATTAGCAAATCACTTTTTTTTTTGTTAATTTTGACTAAAATTTCCCCTTATTAATTCATTCTAAATTATAATATTTTATTTTAATTTTTTTAATAAAATTAAAACCTCTTAATAACTGTATTAGGAAAATGTAGATACTTAATAATTATAATAATAACAAATAAATTACTTAGTAAAAGTTTTGACAGCAAAAATAAAGCTTTTAATAATTATATTAAAAAATATAAATAATTATAAATTATAATAATAACCAATAAATCCATCGATACAAGAAAACACCTAGTTAGCTACTGCGTTTAGCTGCCGGATCAAAATTGGTTTCTAAATAATTATAAATTCACGCCTGTTTTAGCGAAATAAAAAGTATATAAAAAGTAAATAAAAGTAAATAAAACAGAAAAATTAAAGAAAAAAGAAATAATAAATATAAAAGGAGAAAAGATAAAACCCTAACAGTGGTATTCACATGGACGCTAATGACCACAGTAAATTTGGTCATTCATTTTTAGATGTAGGCTGATTAAAATCATAGGATGGAGATTCAAAGCATCCTAATGCTTATATTTAATCACCCTACATCTAACAGTAAATTACCAACTTCATGTAGTCTTCTGTGCTCTCCGACCTAACCATTCTTTTGTTCTGGCCTAATACCCCTCTTTTCAGGCGGCATCTTCTCCGGTCTAAGTCCTCAATCTAATCTTTGCCTCTCTTCTTCACTGACCTAATTCGTCTCCTCTTATTCTCCGACCTAATCCATCTTTTAGACCTCTGAACTTCTCATTTTTTCAGAAGCTCGGTTTTCACTTTATCATGTAAGTTTTCAATTTATATTTTTTTATGTTGTTTGAGATTGCTCTGCCATAATATATTAATTTGTGGGTCGGGTGTGAGATTGGTGCTTTTCATTATCTTTGTGTGAGATTTCCTTCTGTCTGGTTGGAATGATTCTCTTATTTTAATGAAATTTTGTCTTTAGATTTGTGCTCTGCTTATTATGTTGATTTATATTGCTTTGTGTGTGGATGCTGATGGGAAGTCTTGTGCATTGGTCTGAGTATAACGTTTTGGGGAAACATAACAAAAACTTCAAAATTAAAATGGAAGTTTTTTCACAGAGCTGGGATGGGGATTTGCAGGGAAGGAGACTGTCAAAAACAGAAGGAAAAAGAAAGAGAAAGGGAAAGAGAGAAAGAGAAATAGAAGATTGATGGCGTGAGAATGGGAATGAGAGACGTAGTATGTTCTTCGACTTCTCCAATTACGAGGTGCGCTATATCCTTTACCTTTGTGGACGTGGCATTTTTATTCCGTGCTTACAATTCTTCTGCATGTTGACAATGGAGCTCTGACTTTCACCAATTGTATTCATATCTATTTGTTTGTTTGTTGGGATTAAATTCCTTTTGAATGTTAAGGTTATCAATTTCAATTGATTAGGTGGTTTTGGGCTTGATCATCTATCTTTGATATTTTTTTTTATGAGATTGGTTGCATTTTCATGGAAAATATGGTAGACAATATTATTTTAAAAAATAAAAAATAAATTCTATTTAAGAGACTATATTGGAGTTACTAATGATATGGCGTTAGCACAGAAATGATATGAAGGAAAATAAGAATTGCATTATATATATGTTGCATTCATTTATCAGTTCCTTGTATTAAACTATAGTTGTAAGAAGGGAAATGAGTGGAAGGGAATTGAATTGAATCATGTTTTACTTGCTGAAAAAATTTCAAAATTATATTCTTATTCATACTTTAGGCTCACGCAATTTTTTCCAATTCAACGCCATAAGAACTCTGAAGTTTGTTTTGTAAGCTAGGTCACCCATGCTTAGTATGGCTCTTAATTATCTTGTCAACTATTTGCTAGCTTGGAGTGTAAGCCCAATACTCAGGTGGTGTGACGGAGGAGGGCCAGAAGTTGGACTCTGGTCATTTCGACTATCTTGCATCAATAGTGGGAGCACTTTGTCATCTTCAGTAGAAGCCTGGTAAGCCATACTTTGTTCTAGCATAAATTATGAGTTCTTTTTAGTTATATAGCAGTATGAGTATAAATGTTGACCAGTATTATTATTTTGTTTCATTATGGCTAAATGTTGAAATGGAAGCATTTTTTTGTTTGATTGCCTAAATATTGTTGGAAATAAAATTGTGCTAGAAATCCTGCTCCGTCAATCTATAACTTGCTGCAAATTTTGTGTTAGAATATATACCTATATCATTGTTGTCTATATTGGTGTTATATAGACAGAGGTTGTCTATATTGGTGTTATATAGACAGAGGTTGTCTATATTGGTGTTATATAGACAAGGGTACTTGAGTCTTTAGACATAGAAAGTAAACTTCCATATTCCGTATTAATTGTTTGTATATAAATATTGTAATCCTCTCTGATTCATATATACAAAAATATCTTTCTCTTCATCTCTTTTCAATTTCAGTTAGGTTAATATGGTATCAGAGCTGGGTAGTGGATTCCAAATTCCGGCGACTGGAAATTGAGATGATCGGAGAATGAGAAGAAAGAAACAACAGTACAGATCGTACGCTGATATCATGAATTCAAGTTTTGAAGAGGTTGAATCAGAATCAAGCGATTCTGAATCAAGAAATTCTGATCGTGATTCTGAATCAAGCAATCCCGATCGGAACTCAGATCAAGATTTCAACCACGATTCAAATCGTAATATACCTAATTCAGAATCAACGATGAATACATCTGGTAATTCGTCAAACAACCAGAGCAGTGACAATCCTGGTTTGATGATCGTTAATATAATTCTTGATGGAAAGAATTATAATCTGTGGAAGAGAGCATTGTTGCTTGCCATTAGTGCAAAACGCAAGACAAATTTCATCATGAAGAACGATGAACCAGCAGATTGAACCTCAGATGCACATTTGAAGTGGAAAGAAACAGATGATCTGGTATTCTCCTGGATCTTGAATTCTCTCACCAAAGAATTGGCTGCAGTCTTCATTCATGCAAAATCTGCTCAAGGATTGTGGAAGGAGATAGAGCAAAGGTATGGAGAAAGTAATGGTCCTCTTATCTTTCAACTTCACAAGGAGATTTGCAGTTCGACTCAAGGAGGTATGTCTTTAGTAGATTTCTTTAATAAGATGAAAATGATGTGGGATGAATATGCAATATTGAAGCCTATTGAAAATTGCACTTGTGGAGAGTCAAGGAAGCTTGCTCAAACACAGATTGAGGATGAACAATTGATGCAATTTTTGTCTGGATTAAATGCTGAGTTTGATCATGTTAGAGATCAAATCTTGATCATGGAACCATTACCTCCTGTTAATAAGGCATTTTCAATTCTTTCACGAATTAAGAAACAAAGAAGTGGAAGCACAAATAACAATATTGTGGAGTTTGTTAATTTGTCTGCTGGTGGTAGAAAACAAGGATATAACAATGGTTATAATGGTGGAAAAAGTGGCTATCAGGCTAAGAACAAATCGGATAAGGTTTGTACTTATTACAAAAAAGAAGGACATGAGCGTCAAGATTGTTTCAGGATTAAAGGATATCCAGATTGGTTCAAAGGAAAGAGGATAACCAGACCAACCAAACACCAAGCAAATATGACACAAGAACCATCTTCTGAACTCGAAACTCCTTTATCTAACTGTGATTTTGATGATAGTGAGGTATGCAGGAAAGACTCAATGCAGGAAATGTTGCATAAATTGGAGGTAATGCAAAGGGAGGTTTAGAGAGCCATCAAGGGAAAACAACCAGACCAGGAATTTTCTGCATTCGCTGGTTTTGCTGGTGCTTGTGCAGGTAATAATCCAGTTCGAAATTCTGAAATATATGCTGAATGGATAATAGATTCAGGTTCTACTACACATATGACATCAAATTTAGGCATAATGACTAATGTTACCAAGTTGACAAACACAAAAAGGATTTTCCTACCAACAGGAGAAGTACATTTAGTCGGTTTCAGGGGAGAGGTATTATTTCAGAAGAATTTGCAATTGCATAACGTTCTATATGTTCACAATTTTAAGCAAAATTTGATGTCAGTTGGTAGATTGTTGAAAGATCAACACATTACAGTGAAATTCTGTGAGGAAATCATTACAGTGGGCAGAATAAAGAATGGTTTATACTACTTGAATGCAGAATCCTTCAATAAAGATGTAATAATGAATTTGTCTAGTCCGAATAGTATGCTTAGCAATAAGTTTACAGTTTTATCTGCAAAAGAAGATTGTTCTGATGTTTTTTTGTGGCATAGAAGACTTGGACATATGGCTTCAGATAAATTGTCACATGTATTTCAATTTTCTAACTCTCAGTAATTTAGTCAGTGTGACGTTTGTTTAAGAGCTAAGCAAGTCAGACAGCCTTTTTGTAATAGCTCTATTAAATTAATAAAAGTTTTTGATTTACTACATTTAGATTGTTGGGGTCCTTACAAGAAGACTTCTTTGAGTGGAGATCGATACATGTTGACAATAGTTGATGATTTTAGCAGAGTAACCTGGACTATTCTATTCAAACATAAGGATCAAGTGGCCAGCTTGTTAGAAAACTTCTTAATCTTGGTCAAGACACAATTTCAAATGGAGGTGAAGTGTATAAGAACGGATAATGGGACAGAATTTGTTGGAACCAACACTCAATCAATTCTTCAGAAATATGGAATAGAACATCAGAAAACTTGCGTTTACACGCCGCAGCAAAATGGAGTTGTGGAGCGCAGACACAGGAGTTTGACAAATGTAGCAAGAGTATTATTGAAAGAAGGTTCACTGCCTATCAGGTTCTGGGGGGAAGCAATGCTTCATGCCACAATGCTGTTAAATGTGTCTCCTACTAAAGTGTTGCAATGGAAGACCCCGTATGAAGTGCTATATAATAAGGTCCCAAATTACACAGATTTGATGATCTTTGGATGTGCAGGATATGTATTAAATGTCAATCCTAAGAGGGGTAAGTTTGATGATAGATCAAATTTGTGTATATATCTGGGTTATTCAGTAGGACAAAAGGGGTGGAAAATGTACAATACAATTACACAGCAATTGTGTACCTCAAGAGATGTCAAATTTCTTGAAAATGTTTTTCCTTATGCAACTAATCAACACAAGTTGCAGGAAGGTACTAATTCTCATAATGGCAATGAAGATTTTAATACAATTTTCAGGTCAATTCCACCGGATGATGAGGAAGTTGAAGTCCTTACTGCAGATAATCAACTAACAGACACATCTCCTATTGGTGATTCCACTTCAACTTTGCCTGTAGAGACAACAGTTGATGCTCCTACACCATTGTTACCTTCAATTGCAGGCAACAGGCCTCATCAACAGCATACCAAACCAGGATGGATGAGAGATTTCGTGATTAATCATATTTCTCATGAAGGAAGCAGTTCCCTTTTGTACAGTCAAGAGCATATAGCTTATATGGCAAAATTAAATAAAGAATATGAGCCAAAGAATTATAATGAAGCTAAAGGGAATCCTAAATGGGAGAAAGCTATGTTTGAAGAAATTGAAGCCTTGGAAAGGAACAAAACTTGGAAGCTTGTGCATCTACCTTCAGGAAAGACAACTATCACTTCCAGATGGATTTTCAAAGTAAAATATGCTCCTAATGGAACTGTTTCTAGGTATAAAGCCAGACTTGTGGCTCGTGGTTATAACCAAACATATGGAGTGGATTATCATGATAGTTACTCTCCTGTTACTAAAGTAACCACAGTGAGAGTTTTCCTTGCAGTGGCTACGGCCAACAATTGGCCAATCCAACAGATAGACATTAATAATGCTTACTTGCATGGATCAATTGAGGAGGAATTATACATGGAAGCACCAGCATGATATGATAGTCAGGGCATGGTTTGCAAACTAGAAAAGTCCTTATATGGACTTAAGCAGGCTGGAAGGCAATAGAATAAAGCTTTCACAAACAAGTTGATTCAATTGGGATATGTGAAATCCATACATGATTATTGTCTATTTACTAAAAGAACAACAGATGGCCACTTCCTTGCATTAATCGTATATGTTGATGATGTACTTATAACTGGTACATCAATGGAATTGATTGCAGAAACTAAAAGAGCTTTGGATGAGTCATTCACTATAAAAGATATGGGAGAAGCCAAGTATTTTTTGGGAATAGAACTAGCAAGATCAGATAAAGGTTTGCTTATCTCTCAATCAAAGTATATCAGAGATTTGATAAAGGATGCTGGATTGACAGAAGCTCATAGTGTAACCAGTCCTTTTGCATCAGGTGTTAAACTTGATGATGAAGGTTCTCCATTATACATTGAACCAGAGAGATACAGAAGAATGGTTGGCAGGTTGCTTTACCTTGGTTTCACAAGGCGTGATATTTCCTTTGCTACACAACAATTGGGTCAGTATATGAGCAATCCAACAGTAATACATATGGAGACAGCAATACATGTGGTGAAATATTTGAAGAATTCAATTAATGTTGGTTTGTTCTATGGTGTGGCAGCTGATTTGCGAAACATGGAGGCATACTGTGATTTTATAGGGCAAAATTGGTGTCTTGGAAGTCCAAAAAGCAAGGAACAGTCAGCAAAAGCTCTACTGAAGCAGAGTACAGGGCTACGTCAACAACATCTTGCGAACTTAAATGCTTGTCATACTTATTATCTTAATTCAGGTATCAACCACAGTTGCCCATTCCCTTATATTGTGATAACCAAGCAGCCATTCACATAGCAGCTAACCCAGTTTTTCATGAGCAAATGAAACATGTTGAAATAGATTGTCATATAGTCAGACAACATATGGAGTCAGGGTTTATTAGTACTCCTTATGTGAGTTCTTCTCAACAAATTGCTAATTTACTGACAAAGCCATTGACAGGACCTCAGATGCCCACAACTTTGCATAAGATGCAGTTGTACACTTATGCAGATTATGGTTGTGCAAGTTGAAATTCAGAGTATCTCAACTTGAGGGGAGGCTGTTAGAATATATACCTATATCATTGTTGTCTATATTGGTGTTATATAGACAAAGGTTGTTTATATTGGTGTTATATAGACAAGGGTATTTGAGTCTTTAGACATAGAAAGTAAACTTCCATATTCCGTATTAATTGTTTGTATATAAATATTGTAATCCTCTCTTATTCATATATACAAAAATATATTTCTCTTCATCTCTTTTCAATTTCAGTTAGGTTAATATTTTGTTTGTGTTATTTCTAGGTCGTTGTATTTTCTACATATAGGTCAAAAGGAATCCGAATCAGTTGAGGAGTAGATGCTCTGTTTTTCCACTCTATGGTCGTTTGTCTTTTTTCTTAGCAATAGATGCTCTGTTTCTTCCCAATCAGTTGAACTAAAGACTTAGCAAAGCCCTTATATCAATTCGTGCTAATATTAGCAAATGCTTTGTCAAAATTAGGAAATTGCGGTGGGGTAAATTTTGTAATCACTTAGCATGCAGTGTGTGCTGTTTTCTGCCCGTCAAAACTACTAGCTCAAAAATTTGTGTTAATACCATAAGATGTTGATGTTAAATAATTTTATGCATCCTAGCCAGCGTGCTACAATTCAACAAATAACCAACCCACTTACCAAGGTTTAGAGGAATTCTGATATCTTCCCTCCTGAATGACATTTTGAGCTCTTTGTCACTTTGATGTCGTACCCTATTCCGGCAGGCAGTTTTCAAACATCATAAAATCTAACAGTTGCAGTCGATTCGTAATAGTTGTGGTTTCATGAAACTTCTCACCATTAATTATAGCTCGAAAGTGGTTTACATGGGACTGGTGAGACATAGTTGTCACAAAGTCTCCTTAGGAAACTGGTTTACTGCCCTAGTTTAGTGAACGCTATGGAGCAATAACAGAAAGTGTTGTTCTTAGTTTTACACGCCACATTCTCTCTAGCTTAGCCTACTTGCATAGCATGAAGACAATACATAAATACATGAGTCAAAATAATTTGACTGTATATGTTGTTTGTGGTGAGGATTTCTAATTTTCTTTGTTTATGTAAGGATATAGAAAGGGCTAATTTGCTTGCTGATGCATCTGGAGTTGTTAAGCTTGCTGATTTTGGGATGTCAAAACTTGTGAGTAATGCTTTTCCATTCTTCATGGTGAACCTATTGATCACAATCCACATTATCCTGTAGAATGTTGATCTATATCTTTCTCAGATTACTGGATAAGCAGCAGAACTCTCTTTGAAAAGAAGTCCATATTGGATGGCTCTAGAGGTACCTTGTTGTATGTTATGGGCCTTATAGTCGGTCGCGTTTTGGTTCTGATACTGTTGTCTTCTCTGCGGCTTATGCAAGCTATAATACAGAAAGATACCCACTCTGATCTTGCACTAGCTGTTGAACTTTTGTTTCCGAGAAATTCAAGTTTTGCTGGTCCATCCAATTTAGGTGCTACTACTGAAATTCAAGGGATAAGAAACACACGTGGGACCGTATAGGAGCGCCTTGATGACTTTAATGCGGACAAAACCAATTTATTAGTGCATCTACAACAAGTGAAAGACAAGACTGATTGACAGTTAAATGCGGACAGAACCAATTTATTGCTCATATAGCTCTTAGATATATATTTTGGCATAATTTTATAGGTTAACCTTTGATATAAATTTTTGACCTAATATGTTAGGTTAATCTTGATTATGATATTTTGTGAGTTGGATTATATATTATGACATATTTAAACTTCAAATATTAATTATTTTTAAATATATTTATAATTTTCATGAATGTTGTTTATTGTGATTGACTTTTTGTGAATGTTAAAATATGTTTACAATTGTATTTAATAATCCTAATTGTAATTACAATTATTCTTATATATAAAATTTATAATTACAATCAAATAATGAAATTTGCCATCATAGTACATTACAAACATATTTTCTGTCATAAATTCGTCAGTACCCTGATCTGCTTATGTGTCGACCAATCCCATTAGCGACTACTTTTGGTCGCAAAATGTGGTCGGTAAAGATTGCGACTGCTCAGCGAATAATCAAGCAGTCGCTATAGTCTCCGACTGAATGTGTTAAACTGCTCAATTCAGTCAGTAAACCACTTTAGCTACCACATCATCTATCAAAATTGTGGTAGCTAACTAGCTGTTTTATTGTAGTGCATTATTAATTTTATGAGAGATATAGTATGTTCTTGGACTTCTCCAATTACGAGGTGCGCTATATCCTTTACCTTTGTGGACACATGGCATTTTCATTCCGTGCTTACAATTCTTCCTCATGGAGTTCTGACTTTCAGCAATTGTATTCTTATCTATTTGTTTGTTTGTTGGTATTAAATTCCTTTTGAATGTTAATGTTATCAATTTCAATTGATTAGGTGGTGTTAGGTTTGATCATCTATTTTTGATATTCTTTTTTATGAGCTTGGTTGCATTTTCATGGAAAATATGGTAGACAATATTATTTTAAAAAATAAAAATAAATTATATTTAAGAGACTATATTGGAGTTACTAATGATATGGAGTTGATGCATCTGGAGTTGTTAAGCTTGCTGATTTTGGGATGTCAAAACTTGTGATTAATGCTTTTCCATTCTTCATGGTGAACCTATTGATCACAATGCACATTATCCTGTAGAATGTTGATCTATATCTTTCTCAGATTACTGGATAAGCAGCAAAACTCTCTTTGAAAGGAAGTCCATAATGGCTCTAGACAGGACCGGTCCTGAGAATTTATGGGCCCTAGGTGGAATAATAAATAAAGGCCCCTTTAATGTTTACGTAAAAAAATTTAAAATATATTTCAATACATAATAAATAGAAAAGTATTTCATTAATTCCTTATTTATCTTCATATTAAATCTATTTAGTAAAAAATTAAATCAATTTCCACGTGTATATATCACATGTCAAAAATTGAGTCATTTTGCAAAAAAATAAATAAATAAATAACAAATCGATTAATTTTTCATCCAAAATGTGTTAAATGACATTTATGGAAATACTTGAAGGAGAAAATGTTACCAAATGGTATGATAAAATTTTGCATATCAGAGAGCCCAAATAAGAGTTTTAATTCTTAAATTAACCTTAAATTTATATTCAAAAAATCAATTAGACCTATTTTAATTTTAAAATATTAATTATTTTGACTCTTTAAAACCTAAATAATTTTTAAGGTTTTTTACATTAATAACATAATTGGTTACAAAATTATAATTAAATCATATAATCAAAATTAAAAAAAACCACCACGGTAGTCGAACCTAGGCTTCTATAGGAAGGAGAACCACGTTTTAAACCGCTGGGACATTTTAAAGTCATGTTTTACATTTTTTATATCTAGAAATATCTATGTAATAAAAAGAATTTGGGCCCCCTAACAGCCATGGGCCCTAGGCCAGCGCACTCCTGGCCTAGGCCCAGGGCCGGCCCTGGCTCTAGAGGTACGTTGTTGTATAATATATTAATATGTTATGGGCCTTATGGTCAGTCGCGTTTTGATTATGATACTGATGTCTTCTCTGCAGCTTATGTAAGCTGTAATGCAGAAAGATACCCACTCCGATCTTGCACTTGCTGTTGAACTTTTGTTTCTGAGAAATTCAAGTTTAGCTGGTCCATCCAATTTAGGTGCTACTACTGAAATCCAAGAGATAAGAAACACACATGGGACCGTACAGGAGCGCCTTGATGACTTTAATACGGACAAAACCAATTTTTAGTCCATCTACAATAAGTGAAAGACAAGACTGATTGATAGTTAAATACTACAAAAAAAGAGGCTTTTAATGAGAAGAAAAATTATCATTAGAAGTCCAAATATTCTCACGAAAGAGTTTTCAATGAGAATTATTACTCTCATAGCTCCCTTCATTACAGGGGTCCCTTACTAAAAGTAATTATGAGAATAAAATACATTCTCATTATCACCATATATAATGAGATTAATTCACCTCATTAGAATTTTTTATAATAATAAAAACTCTTCTCATTAAATTGTTTATAATAATTTGAAATATTCTCATTAATTTTTTATATAATAATTAAAAATCTTCTCATTAAATCTTTTATAATGATTCAAAAACCCCTCATTAAAGATTTTATCATGATAAAAAAATATTTACATTATATAATAATATTCTGCTTATTAATTATTCCAAGTAGCTGAATTTTGACATAACCTTTTCCTACGAGAATAAGAAGAAAACAGAAAATGCACCCATGCATAATTAGTTTTGAACATAGACAGAGCCAGTTTAGGAAATCTTTCTCTCATCAACTCCTCAAAAATAAGTTTCCACCTAGACTTCACAATGGTGTGTGATATGTGCAATTTGTCATATCAACCTCATTTCCTCATAATTGGAAATGATATGCGCAATTTGTCATAGCAACCTCAACTCTACTAGGTTTCTTGGCAGATGCTAAACTGGGTTGCTATTTCACAATTGAATTTTTGCATCTGTAACTGCTTTGGTAAGCTCTCATCTTATACTATCACTAGCTTGAGACCTTCTCTGTGTGATGACTACAGGAAACAACATCATCAGTGTATCAAGGAAAACGGTAAAAAAGATAGACTGACAGACTCCAAGAAGGATGTTACGACATTAAAAATTGTAAAAACTCGAGAGGGAGATACAGTAAAAAAGACAGATAAACCTTAAAAGAGACAGATGTAGAAGCACGTTAACATTTGTGGACTGGTATACCAATCTAGAACTTATTACCAGTTCTGTAGCAGAGCAGGACAGAACATGGCATGTTCTGTTACAGAACTGCTCCAGGTCCGTAACAGGATAGGCCCTGTTCCTGTTACAGAACTTGCAAGGCTTAAAACCCATAGTACACTGCCAAACTCTCAATGCATAAATGTCCTACTCCACTTTGAACAAAATATAATAACAGTAGAAACTTGGCTTGGAAATGTTACAACTTATTTTCATTCATCAATTTTCGGGAACAGCTACATCAAGATACCAAATCAAAGATTCTAAAAGAAATTACATGCATGGGTGCAAGTATAGATTCATGTTTGTTATGTGTACACTAACTACACGGATAGAGGGAGTCGAAAGTGAAGGCTTCAAAGTTTTCGTATCCATAATCTCGCTAGCTAGCGTATATCCTCATTTTCCTCATCTCACCATTGATCCAATCTTACTCCACTTAAGTGCGAAATTGACATGATCTGGTACCATTTTAAAGAAAAGTTGGAAATTTTTCACAAATAGGTAACAGAAAACAAGAAAAGAAAATAGAGTTGATACAGACACTGCAAAAGAATCCAGTAGTTCTACATTCATAATGATGAACACTTAGATAAACATGAAGAAAAAATAGGGAACATTTGTCACTCATTTTGTGATATCTAACTTGATCTAGTCCATACCCAAAAAATCAATTCATAGTGGCAACCAAATAGAACCCCATTACTTTGTTCATTCACAATACCACGCACCATCCTCAATCAAAACCCAAAGAAAATCAATCATACCCACATAAAAGAAACCAAATCCTAAGTTCTCAAAATTAATAGAAAATCATAAACGTACCTATAGAACGAGATAAACCATGAAAAGTAGAGTTGACAGAAATCCATGAAGAGGTGAAATATTTCAAAGAGAGTTTCTAATTACAGGTTCCTTGAATTTCAAAAAGAGCTTCTAATTTCCAACTATCATCACCCAAAACCGCATAGGCCTTCTCAGGACATTTTTGGTGTTCGAAGACAAAATCAACGAAAGAGTCCAAATCAGAAGCAAGGGGAGATTGATTGAAAAAAGAGGGGAAATCTTGAAATGGAGACTCCTTTCAAGTTTATGTAACCCCAAAATCATGTTTGTGTATATCCTTTCAAATCAAAATGAGACAATTGGAAGCTCCTTGGTCTTGTGTGGTTACAGTAATGAAGAAAAGTACCACATTGGTACTAGTCTCCAACTAAGTAAGCCTGAACAAGCAAACTATGAAACGCTACCATACTAGAACATACACGGACTCTTCAAACGATTCTACCATCTATCAGTAACATTTTCTAGAAATCACAGTAGCAATACAAAACATTACAAGGAAAAACCTCAAAGAAAATTGCGTTAAAAAAGTATAGCCACCAAAACTTCAATATTGAAATGGTGATTCAGGGCAGTAAAATATATGAACTAGATAATACCAAAACTTCAATATTGACATGGAGATTCTGGCTTTCTCGGTCAGAGAAAATTGCTCGGCGATTCAGGTTCGAGGATACAATTACTGATTTAGGTCGTTCTGAATTGAGGTCGCACAAGATATGAATTGAGCCGTGGAGGTGTTAGGTCGCAGAAGCCGTGGAGGTGTTAGGTCTTTAGAATGAATTTATAATTAGGAATTTGAGTTTTTGTTTGAGCGCTAAGATTTTGGGTAAAAAATTTGGGGGGATTGATTGGCGGTAAGTCAAAATTTTGGATACTAAAACAGTGAGAATATAATATACTATTACTCTAATAGTTAAATAAAATAGTGAGGATAATAAAAAAATCAAATCTCATAAATTGAACAAATATGTATTAATGAGAATAATATGAAAATAAATTTCATCAATAAATTGTTTTGTGATTATTAATAAAATATATAATTTATTCTCATTAAAGTTATGAAAATTATGTTTTTAATGAGAATTTTTTTTATTCTCATTAAGTTTTTCTCATTAATGTCCATTTTTCTTGTAGTTGCTCATACTCTTAGATGTATATTTTGGCATAATTTTATAGGTTAACCTTTGATATAAATTTTTGACCTAATATGTTAGGTTAATCTTAATTATGATATTTTCTGAGTTGGATTATATATTATGACATATTTAAACTTCAAATATTAATTATTTTTAAATATATTTATAGTTTTCATGAACATTGTTTATTGTGATTGACTTATTGTCAATGTTAAAATATGTTTACAATTGTATTTAATAATCCTAATAGTAATTACAATTATTATTATATACAAAATTTATAATTACAATCAAATAATGAAATTTGCCATCATATTACATTACAAACAGATTTTCTGTCATAAATTCGTCGGTATCCTGATCAGCTTATGTGTCGACCAATCCCATTAGCGACTACTTTTGGCCGCAAAATGTGGTCGGTAAAGATTGTGACTGCTCAACGACTAATTCAAGCAGTCGCTATAGTCTGCGACTGTCGTCAGAAATAATCGGTGTTTCACTAGCGACTAAGGACTTACCGACTGAATGTGTTAAACTGCTAAATTCAGTCAGTAAACCACTTTAGGCATTATTAATTTTGTTTGATAAAAAAAACAGTAAATCTCTTATTTAGAATAGTAACTAATAAACCACTCACTAAAAGTTTTCAATCCGTATAAAATCACAAACAAAATATATAAAAGAATCTAGAAAGAAAGATAATATTATATTTTATAAATGCTCTTACAATAAAAAAATGAAAGAATTTTGAAAACTCAATACAATTGATTTGATGAATTAGGAAGAAAGAGTTCAACCCCATCCAAGAAGTGTTGTAAGAAGATAAATAAAAGCCAAAGATATAGGATAAAGAGCATATGCTATAATACTTGTCCACACTGGGAATTTTGCGGAGAATGTAGCCGATACGCCAATTAAACTGCATATTATTAGAACTGCCAAAACTTCTGATGACACATCCCAAGCTATATCTTGTATACAAACTAGTGACAGGAAGGTTATGAGTCCCATCACATTGTTCATGAATACTCCTCCGTAAAGTTGAAATCAATATATAGTGACATATTTAGTGACGGAGTTAAAAATAAATACTCACGAGGAAATATATTTAAAATTACATATTTTTTGGTGACTAAGCATCAGCAACGGTTACTACCTTGTTAGTGATATCAAATTTGGTATAGATTTTGAATATAGTGAAATCATTGGCTAAATTATACATATAGCAGCGAAAATGTTCGTTGGTAAATCCAATACTTGTTCATTTTTCTGAACAAAATAAAGGTCCGACTCACTCTATTTGTCCTTCATATGTAAGAAGCCATATAGCTCACTTATTAAATAATATGAGATATTTAACATTTTTCTCTGAGTCGGCGGTTAACCGCCCCTCCATGACCCGTTGGTCCTCCATGTTTGGTAGTGATATCAAATTTGTTATAGATTTTGAATATAGTGAAATTATCGGCTAAATTATACATTTAGACAAAAAGCTCGTTAGTAAATATAACATTTTGTTAATTTCTCTCTAAGTAATGCTTAACTCACTCCAAAACTACCCCAACTAGAAGATTGTCTCACATATATAAGAAGCCATATAGCTCCATCATTAAATAAATTGGGATATTTAACATTCTTCCCCAGACTCGGAAATTGCATCAGTATTTTCGAAAAAAGAGAAACGAACCTCAGAAAGTGTCAAAGAGACTGCAGTTTCAGTCTTCTCCTTAGCAGAAGTTATTGCTCTATAAACCGTTTTGAAGCCCAAAGCTAATGGGACTACAACATATGAAATCAAGAATGAGGGGATACTTATAGTCGTCGCCAATTGTTTTATACTTGTCATTAAAGGCGTCGCTAGCACAAAAGTAAGAGCACTTCCGCAAAGGATCAAAATAGCTGCCTCTATGTAATTCCACCATGCATTTTCATCGCAAGTAGCCTTGCTTGCGGTGCCATTTGTCAGCAGACTCTGCTGCTCTTCAGTATTTCCCTGCACCACCGCAATATAATTAATAGTTAGAGTTGTTCATGAGCTCGGGTACTCATCCGGGATATGCCTAGGTCCGCATTCGATGGACTGGACTTGTACAAGTAAAATACCTTGTCAGACTTTAATATAAGATATATGATTGAGCTCCAACTTTTAGTTAAATCGGTTCCATGACATACCTGTGAATTGCTGCCCATGGCTAATGAGTTTTTCTCGATTTGACGAGCTTGGTTATTCCGGCAAACATTAGACTCGGTAAGCAATCTTGAAACCCCTTCATTGAACTCAATCTCAGATATAGTAGACTCAGCTGATTTATCTAACTCAGTCAATAGTTTTGAGACAAAATCATCAGCATTTAACCCAAATTCTTGTACTTGCATTCCTACTACTAATGCTCTAAGTTCAGCTGCTGTTATTTCTTTACTGTTATTCTGATCAACCTTGCTAAATAGCCTACAAAAAGACATTTCAAGATCAGCAATTGATATGTAGAAAATGGGACTGATTAATTAAATTGCAGAAATTGGGGAACCGTACTCGCTAATTGCAGCCTGATTAGGGTTCCCATTGGGCATTCGGAGAGCTTGTAAGAGCTTGTTTTGTACATATTTTCTCATCAAATATTCCAGTCTTCTTTCTTTTATCCATGGATTCAATGCCTACGCCAATACTAATTTGTCAGCTATATCTGTTATAACAGATGTAAGAAACAAAGAGGGTTACAGAAAAAACCGAATTGAAAGTAAGAGCGGAAATCGAACTGTGCCGTGGCGGAGGCCACTGCCTTGAAAGCGATTTCGACAGACGGAGGTGCAATCTGTAACTCCGGTCGCTCCTTTAACACAGAAAAGCTTCGAACCTGTGCACACAAGGTCGAAGATTGTAGAACAACAAAAGTGTATTTTTATTTGCCCAGAAAATGATTAAGAGAAAAAACTATGTTTCCAAAGCTGGAAACTGGTTGTATTTATAGCCTTCAGAAATATGAACGTTATAACGTTCATATACACGTTAGAAGGTGGAGGAAGACTAGGAGAAAAATAAGGTTCAGTTTTGACTGAATAAAAAGTTGAAGAAAAATTCAAAGAAGTTAAAACGGATAAAAAGAAAAATAAAATTCGGGCCCAGTCCGGTCGGGCGGGCGTCGCGCGAACGAGCGAGCGCGCGCGTGTGGTATATTTGCCAAAATCCACTTAACACAATTTAAAGGCTTCTAAAGCCCAACTCGATATATACCCACTCAAACATTTGCAAGTTTCCAATGTGGGATTGTGAAAGTGCTTTTGAAAGCAAAGTCTTTAAAGGCAACTATACCCCCCACTTCAAATTCATTTTATTCAATCACCAAAAGCCATTTATTCTAACAATCCCCCACAAATGGCTTTATAAAAAAAACATTTTAAAAATAGTGTAAAGAAAAATGATTTTCAGGGCAAATAAAAGAAGTAGGATAAGGTTATGTAGAACTTAAGTATCAATGTCTTTCGATTGAATTGATACGTAGTGAGATGAGGCAACAGGGTGACGTTTTAGAAGTGAATTGCTCTTGAACTTCTAAAACCTCATCTGAGACCCCCACAACACGTAAATAACCTTAAAAACTTTTGCTGTTCCGCGATAGTACATTAGAACGCTTTTGAAGGCCATGCGTACACCTTGGGTCTTATGAGTGCTCTAGAAAGACTGCCTGAGTCTTTCATAGAAGGCGGCCCACCTCCACACTCAAGTAGGTGATCTCGAAATGAGATCATTAAGAGTTTCTCATAACTCAACCTTCAAAACACATCCATCAAGTCCATGATCATGAACCACCTCTTAATCGGGCTATGGATTACACACGCACTATTATTTGTCATAGGAATGGGAGTAGTATAGTGCACAACAAGGACAATATGGCTTTGTTTTGACCACGAATGGTGTCCACCATATTTCTTTTATTCAACAGGCTTTAGTCCCATTCCCCTCGACGACTCAAGTACAACTCTTCTAGGTAACCCTTTGGTAAAAGGATCTGCTAGATTCTTTTCCGACCTCACATAATCCAGGGCAATTACTCCATTCTTCAAGAGTTGTTTCAAAATTCCATGTCTAATGCGAATAGGTCTTCTCTTTCCATTGTAGACACTATTCTTTGCAGTACCAATGGCTGCCTGTGAATCACAATGCATCGAAATGGGTGCAGAAGAATTCCCCCACAACGGAACATCTGCTACTAGAGCTCTCAACCATTCTGCTTCTTGACTAGCCAGTTCAAGGGCTATAAATTCAGATTCCATGGTTGATCGAGCAATACAGGTTTGCTTGGATGATTTCCAAGATACTGCACCACCACCTAAAACAAAAACATACCCACTGGTGGAACTCACCTTATTATTGTTAGATACCCAATTTGCATCAGTATATCCTTCTAAAACAGCAGGAAATTTAGTAAAGTGCAAACAATAATTCATGGTACCTCTTAAGTATTTCAATAAGCGATGAAGTGCACTCCAGTGTTCATTATTTGGACAGTGGGTATATCTACTCAATCTACTAACAACATAGGCTATGTCTGGTCTGGTGTGATTCATTAGGAACATTACACTGCATATGATCTTAGCATATTCTTCTTGGGAGATACTATTTCCTCCCTTATTACATGTTAAATTTACACTAGGATCATAAGGAGTTCTAGCTGGAACTACATCAAAACTGTTAAACTTTTTCAACAGTTTTTCAACATAATGTGACTGTCCTAATGAGAACCCATTTTCTGTCTTAGTAATTTTGATGCCGAGAATTACATCCGCTTCTCCCATGTCTTTCATGTCAAAGTGAGAAGAGAGAAAGGATTTTGTGTCATTAACCATATCTAGGCTTGTCCCTAAGATAAGCATGTCATCCACATATAGGCATATAATCACATAATTCGAATCACAAGACTTAGAATAGACACATGTATCTGATCCATTAACCATATACTCATTGGAAAGTAAAACACTGTTAAATTTTTCATACCATTGCTTGGGTGCTTGTTTCAACCCATAGAGTGATTTTTTCAATTTGCAAACTTTGTCCTCGTGTCCAGGTATGACGTGTCCTTCTGGTTGCTGTACATAGATCTCCTCTTCTATATCCCCATTTAGAAAAGCCGTCTTTACATCCATTTGATGTATCACCAAGTTATGAATTGCTGCAATTGCAATAACAACTCTAATAGTAGAGATTTTAGTAACAGGAGAATAAGTATCAAAATAGTCAATTCCTTTCTTTTGACTATAACCCACTACAACTAATCTAGCCTTAAATTTTTCAATGGATCCATCAGGCCTCAATTTTCGTTTAAATATCCATTTACACCTTATCGGTCTAGAGCCTTTTAGCAGATCAACTAATTCCCATGTATGGTTGGCCATAATGGAATCTATTTCACTCTTAATAGCTTCTTTCCAAAAATCAGCATCTATGGAAGTAACAGCTTCTTTATATGTTTTTGGGTCTTCTTCTATTAGGTAGGCAGACATAATTTCATCAGTAATGTTATCTGGGTTTTCTAATAGAAACGCTGAAATGAAATCTGGTCCAAAGCTGTTTTCTATTCTTCTTCTTTTGCTTCTCCTAGGTTCTAAAGCAACATCATTTTCATTCTCATCCTGAGGTAGAGATGAAGCATGCACAGTTGGAGTAGGAATAGGTAATGAAGTAGAAGCACTAGTTGCATCACATTGTTTGTCTTTCCTTAGGGGAAAGGTGTTTTCAAAGAACACTACATCTCTAGATTCACAAATGCTATAGTCGTTCAGATTCATGAACCTATAAGCAGCACTATTTGAGGCATAACCAATGAAAACACAATCAAAGGTCTTGGGTCCTATGTTTGGTTTTTTAAAGGATGGAAAAGCAACTTTAGCAAGACAACCCCAAACTCTCAAAAAATTCAAATTGGGTGCAAACCCCTTCCACAATTCATAAGGAGTTTTATCTAATTTTTTATGAGGAACCCTATTCAGAATATAACATGCAGATAAGACAGCTTCCCCCCACATGTTATCAGATAACCCAGAACTAATTAACATGGCATTCATCATCTCTTTGAGAGTTCTATTTTTCCTTTCAGCTATACCGTTTTGTTGAGGTGTATACGGTGCACTAGTCTCATGTACAATCCCATTATTCTCACAAAAGGACTTAAGCAAAAAGGTTCCATACTCTCCTCCCCTATCGGACCTAAGCCTTTTTATTTTCTTGTCTAATTGATTCTCTACCTCTGATTTAAATTTAATAAACATATGCTCAACCTCATCTTTTGATTTTAATAAATATACTTTGGTATATCTAGAGAAGTCATCAACAAAAGTAATGTAATATCTTTTGCTACCTTTGCTAACCGAGTTTTTAAAATCAGCCAAATCAGAGTGAATTAAACCAAGCACTTCTGTACTTCTACTCTCAACAGGTAAGAAATGTTTCTTTGCAAATTTTGCTTCCACACATATAGAACATTTGGAATTAATTTCAGAGTTAGTGACATTTATAACATGCATATTTCCTAATTTTTTGATGGAAGCAAAATTTACATGTCCTAATCTACCATGCCACAAATTAATGGATTCACTCAAGTAAACAGAAGCAGATGTAGTTGCATTAATTCCAACAGAATTCACATGGACAGTGTTCAAAATAAAGAGGCCATCAGCTAGGTACCCTTTTCCCACAAAAGTCCCATTCCTAGTGAGAATAACCTTATCAGCCTCAAAAATAATTTTTAAACCAGCCTTATTTAGCAAGCTACCAGAAATAAGATTCCTACGAAGAGCAGGCACATACAGCACATTATTTAAAGACAAGTTTTTTCCAGAAGTTAACTTAATTAAAATTGTTCCTTTACCGACAACACCAGCAGTAGTGGTGTTTCCCATGTAGACGCATTCCCCATCGGCAGCATCCTCAAAGTGATTAAACAGGTCCTTGTTTGAGCATAAGTGCCTTGTAGCTCCAGTATCTAGAACCCAGTCCGTTTTGTTTTCCACCAAATTGGCTTCAACCACAACAGCAGCAATAATTTCTTCATTTTCCACCAAATTGGATTGTGGAGCAGCTATGTTGGTGTTCTGTTGGTTCTTCCTTTGGTAGCACTGAAATGCCTTGTGGCCAGGTTTACCACACACAAAGCATTCCACTACTTTCCTCTTCCGAAGTCTTCCATTCTTCTTAAAAGGCTTGTTTTGGTTTGAGCCTTTTTGGAATTTGGTTGAAGGTCCTTTGTTCCTGTCTTTTGGTACCACAACAGATTCAACAATATTAGCATTAATTGAAACAGACTTAGAGGAAAGTTGCTTATCTTTCATACGATTTGCTTCTTCAGTTCTCATGTGGCTGACTAGCTCCTGGAGACTGAAGTCTTTTTTCTTATGTTTCAGATGGTTTCTGAAATCACTCCAGGAGGGTGGAAATTTTTCCAGGAGGACATTAGCTTGCAGTAGATCAGACATTGTCATGCCTTCACCCAGAACTTCAGCAACTAGATTCTCATATTCATGAATCTGGTCAATGATTGGTTTTTCATCAACCATTTGATAATTGAGCCATCTTCCAACCACGTATTTACGTTTACCTGTATCATCAGACCCGTATTTTTCTTTGAGGGTATCCCAAATTTCTTTGGCAAATTTTTTGTTGACAAAAATATCGAACAGTGGGTTCGACATATGATTTAGGAGATGCAATCTGTAACTCCGGTCGCTCCCCAAGGTTAACATAGAAAAGCTTCGAACCTGTGCACTCAAGGTCGAAGATTGTAGAACAGCAAAAGTGTATTTTTATCTGCCCAGAAAACGATTGAGAGAAAAAACTATGTTTCCAAAGCTGGAAACTGGTTGTATTTATAGCCTTCAGAAATATGAACGTTAGAACGTTCATATACACGTTAGAAGGTGGAGTAAGACTAGGAGAAAAATAAGGTTCAGTTTTGACTGAATAAAAAGTTGAAGAAAATTTCAAAGAAGTTAAAACGGATAAAAAGAAAAATAAAATTCAGGCTAAGTCCAGTCGGGCGTCGCGCGAACGAGCGAGCGAGCGCGCGCGTGTGGTATATTTGCCAAAACCTACTTAACACAATTTAAAGGCTTCTAAAGCCCAACTCTATATATACCCACTCAAACATTTGCAAGTTTCCAATGTGGGATTGTGAAAGTGCTTTTGAAAGCAAAGTCTTTAAAGGCAACTATACCCCCCACTTCAAATTCATTTTATTCAATCACCAAAAGCCATTTATTCTAACAACCGAAACAGAAACTGTAACGGACACCGAATATTTATTAAATAATTAAATCTCAACTATTGATTTCATAAGATATAATACCTGATAGGTCATGTAACCAATGAAGTAAATCACTGTTATAATGAGAGAAACTACAATTACGAGTTTCTTAGCTGAAGATGAACTCAGAATTGTTGCCAGTTGAAGTAATAGAAATGGGATCATTGACAATAGCATGATAAATGCTGTATACTTTGTTTGAATATCTGTCTTTACACCATAACCTGCATTTTCATTTTATAATTAATGGAAATGTACAAAGAAATTGTAAGAACATTTAAAAGATGAGATAGTTCACCAGTTAAGCTGAATTTCTTCTTGGTTTGTGTATTTGATTCTGAAATGTTGTAGCTACCAAAAGCAACAACAGAACCCCAAACTAGTGTAAGGTTCATGATTACTGATCCTGCAAGTATGCCCATTCCCATTTCTGCCATTGTTTTTACTGTATCTGCAGTTCCTGAGAATCCTGAAACTGAAAAGTATATAAACATTTACATTTTATGAATTTCTAACACTATAAAACGATTTAAATCACATATGATGGTAGGAAATTGAAGTTACCAAGAACCATAATAATTTGTGGAAACATGCCAAGCATTTGAAATATATTAGCACTGAATATATTTTGAGTTCCAGAAGTTTCCAGGAAAAGCTCAGATCCTTGTGAAATGTAATGCGCAGAAAGTGACAGAAGATACTCATATACGAATACGAGGAACAGCTCTCCCCAAACATTGGAGGTGCAAGGCAAGAAGAAATAAGCTGGTTCACAAGTAACAGAAGTTGTTGTCCTAAAACCCCCAGCTTCTTTGGGATGCTTCTTTTCATCTGCTAATGAAATTTGAGAATATTCATCAATGATGATTCGGCTATAGGCCAAATGGACTGCCGCAAGAGCTACGAGAATGTAAAATGCTTCTCTGATTACTGCCATTTTCAGAGTCTAATTAATGACTAATCTTTGTGCTGAAATTATGTTAATTTATAAGAATTCAGAGAGTCGAAATATTAGCAGCCTGGATTTGTCACTTAGTTTTTGAAACTGAATTTTGAGTACTTTAATTAGGGGCAACTTGGTTGAGATTAGTTATATGATTATCTTTTTTAAATGATCCAGTAATGTTATATACATTTATTTAATTCAGTTATTCATATCTATTGCTTGTTGTTAACGTTGTTTCTTAATTCTTTCTATTATTTGAATTAGAAAAAAAAAAAATAAAACAGAAATGCTAAAAGGAGAACTAAATGGATATTATGTTGTTTATAGACAGCACAGTTTATTTAATTCAAAATAATGTAATCATTTAGTTTTTTTATATGACTACATAATTTAGCCAAAAGTATATGAAATTTGAAGATGATGGTTTGGAACCAACTGAACTAACATTCTTTGTCGTTGTTGTCTTGTGGATGAATAATATATGGTTAAAATTCTGGGAATGGGGATGTTAATTTATGGTTTTGACAAGTAGAATTTATAGAAAAGAATTGTTTATAGATTGAAATTTAATGAAATTTTTCCTCTCATTAACAAAATTTGATGATTTATATATATACTTTTTTTTTTTTGATAGAAATTGGGACCAGAACTTGGGCGGGGGTGAGCATCCATGCCCAAGAATTGACAAACCCGTAATATATTAATAAAAGAAAAAAGTGAGGGTTTGAACATGAGAAGAGGAAGGAGAACAAACAAACAAAAAGGAGGGGAGGAGAAAAGATAGGAAAAGTCAAGAAAAACGCAAATAAAACGCAAGTGTGAAATACTATAAATGTCATCAATGATAAACCTGTGGCAAAAAGTAGGAGCTGATATTATTAATTAATGGGAAAAGTATAAAAATAAACCTCGTGGTTACATCTATTTTCGAACAACACCAATGTGGTTTAAAGTTTGCAAAGTGGTACCATTTACTTTATTCCGTTAGCAAACACATACCAAGTTGATTAACGATGTTAAAAGTCAAAAGTCAAAAGGAAAAAAGTTAACTTCGTCCTTATATTTATTTATTTTTATAAATTGACCCCCTTATTATCTAATTATCACAAACAAACCCTAAAATAAAAAATAAAAATCAAATATATCATCTTCTCCATCTCTTTTTTATTTATTTTTTTTTTCTTATTTCTCTCTCCTCTATGTTAATTTCTCTCTCTAAAATCAATTGAATTTCCATGTTTCAATTTAATGATACTTAATACTTATACTCTCTCTTCTTCTCTCTCTAGCCTAACCATTTTGAAGTTGAATGGTGTGATTATCATCAGGTGCGGGTTGGCACAGTAAATTCCTGTGTAGTTGCATACATATGGACCGTACCAATTAGCTGTGAGATTTTTGGGGTCAGAATGTATAGAATGTTTGAGAGGTTGGAGAGCAATGTATGCGTTTTGGAGCCTAGGGTTTAAGATTGAAGATGTATCAGAAGCTTGATAAGAAGGTACCACTCAATTTGGTATGTGTTTGCTAACGGAACGAAGTACATGGTACCACTTTGCAAACTTTTAAACCACATGGGTGTTGTTCGAAAATGGGTGTAACCACAAGGTTTATTTTTTTACTTTTCCCTTAATTAATTAAATTTTTTTAATTTTGATTTTTTTCCTACGTTGACAACTTATCAAAAAGGCATTTAAAACACTTCTTCTCATTTATCTCTTTTTCTACTATTATATATAGTATAGATTTGTATCATTAGAAATAAGGCAATAATGGAGCTATTATTGAAGAATTAAGGTTAGGAAGTGTGACGGAGGAAGAGTTATTGTAAAAAAAATTAGGGTTTATTTCAAACAAATGTGCTTGGTGGTTTCAAACGTATCGTATATATGGTTTATAAAAATTTCACTTTTTTTGTTGACTTTACCAAATTTTTTTTTATAGAAATTGGGACGAGACAGAACTTGGACGGGGTGAGCACCCGAGACCCAAGAACTGACAAACCCATAATATATTAAAAAAGAAAAAATGGGTGTTTGAACAAGAGAAGAAGAAAGAGAACAAACAAGAAGAAGGGGGAAGGAGAAAAGTTTAGGAAAGGTCAAGAAAAACGTAAGTGAGAAATATTACAAATGTCATCATTGATAAACCTGTAGCAAAAAGCAGGAGCTGAAGGCCACCAATTGATTACTGAGGAAGAGACTTCAAACTTTGCCAGTGCATCAGCAACTCTATTTCCTTCCCTAAAGATGTGTGTAAAAAGAATGTTCATCCTAGAGCAAATGCTGAGACAATGCAACCACTCTTGACGAAGAGTTATTGGAACATCCATGGAACGATGTCGAAACAGATTAACTACGTACATGGAGTCTGACTCAACCCAAAGCTGATGCCAATCTTTCTCCCAAGCAAGTTCAATTGCGAAAATAGCGGCTCCCAAGTTTAACTGATAACGACCTCAAAATGAATTTTTTTAAGAATTAAATAATATTTTAAATAATTTTAATTCTTCAACTTTTTAGGTTTGAGGTGATTTTAGATGTTTTTTTATGAGAGAGAAAATTAATGTTTAGAAAGAGAAAACTTAATGATTTTGAAAATTAAAAAATATTGTTTCATAGGAAATGTGGTATTGAACAACTTTAATTTTTGAAAATTTTCATTTTGAGAATGTTATGGTCTAAATTTGGAAAAGTCTATAAAAAAAATTGCAAACCACATATCTCGGTTTGTAACATACAAAAATCACATGTACCGATATATAAAAACTTAAAACCACATAACATTTATTTAAAATTAACCCCAAAAAATAAACACTACCTACAAAGTAAAGGAGAAAAATGTGTTGACAATAATTAATACATACACGAAAATATATAATTTTTTTTTTTTAGAATTTTGGCATATCAAATTTTAGAAAACTTCAATAGTTTTTCTTTTTTCTCCTACATACATTTGTAATTATCGATAAAAACTCATTTAAAATAATCTGATTATTAATATTTATATTGAGAATCTGGCACATTTTTTAAATGAATTATCTTTCAATTGAAAAAACAAAAATTAATATAGAAAAAAATATAAAAATAAACCTTGTTGTTTGAGTGATTTGCACCACTCCCTTAGTTTAAAAATTTACAAACATAGAGTATGTGTTTTGTGCAATTTACAAACTCAGTCATTCTCTAAAAAAATGTTATGGGACTATTTACCCTAAAAGGGAATGACACTGATTTTGCAATAAATTAAATCACAAGTATTGTTTAACTGCAAATTTCACAAAACACAAAACTAATGTTTATAAACTACGGAAACTATCTCTACAAATCGACCAAACAACATGATTTATTTGTACTTTTCTCTTTAATATGGGTAGAAAATTAATTTAATAAAAATGCAAAGAACACTGCATTTGTATCATTGTATGTGCCAAATGGAAGTTTTCTTTTACAAAAATAATATCCCAAGATATCATATATATTAATATTAACCCAAAATAAATTACTTTTGAGTATATTGCTGAATTCTCAAAATCAGGTTTGATAAGTTTGCAAACAATCACAGAGTATATTTGCAAACAATCACAGAGTATATAAATACATATGTACTAGTAGTTATGTTTATTTGAATTTGATCAAATAATTTGAATAGCAAAAACAAAACGAAATGAAGAGTCTTCAAATGTTTATCATCCTCATGCTGCTTGTTCTTTTGATGATCCTTAAAGGTAAGAGAATAAATCAATCATATTATTATTATATTTATTCAATTTTTGGTTGGTCCCTTTCCAGAAAAATAAAAGTCCAAACCCTTCAAATGCTAGGCATCTTAGTGATTTGTTTTTTTTTTAATTTAAGAAAAAATTGATGGTTAGATTTAATATTCTAATTGTAATTTTTGTCTATGAATTTTGTAGAAAACAGTGTTGTAGAAGCAGGCACAAGAAAGATATGTGTAAGAGGTGAACCTATCGGTAAATGTACAGAGAAAGCTTGCAATGATTTATGCACAGCTAAGCATGGTGTTGTTTCTAGCGGATTCTGTATTGTTACTGGAGTTTGCAGTTGTATGTTCCCATGTACACCTTAATGTGTTTCTTAGTCTCTTATTAGAGACATCCATACTTTATATTTATAATAATTATATGAAGCATGAATAATAATAATTATAATTGTTGTTTTTTTCTTTCAAAAATTATTATCATTTGAAAAATTATTATTGTTGTTGTTATTATTTTGATCAAGCAAACAACAATCAGAATAAAAAGAGGGCATATATAAGTCTACATAATTTCAATGAAAGTAATTCATATCCATTTATTAGAAAGGGTTTTAGGAATAAAAATTGTATTCCAGTTATATTTATGAACACTTGTTATTATTCATATCAGTACTGCTGCTAAATCTATCTCCAAATCTTCCAATTCTACAGCTGTGTGCTTTGCTCACTTGTTTTCCTACCATTCCACCAAGGGATACTACTCCGAGCTTGCACCTTAAAACATCTCATCTATTTAAGGGATAGTTTAAGGGATAGTTTAGTTCAAACTTCAGAACTCGAATTGGAATTGGAATCGGAATGTTAGGGAATCTGATTCCGAATGAGAATTTTATTTTTTTTATTTAGTTTAATCTGGAATCAGAATCTAATTAATTTTAGAGGATATTTCGTTCAAATTATGGAATAGATGGAGATAAAATCAAATTTTTTCGTAATAATAATATATTTATAATCATTTATATATTGAAATTTTTTATTCTAACAAGTTAATTATGAACTATAATATCCCTACCAAAAAAAAATTATGAACTATAATATTATTAATGTAAATTTTCAGTAAGAACATTGAAAGAAAGTAACAAAAAATAAATAAATAACCGCAGTAAAAAACTATTTGGTGATTTTAATTTTTAAAAATTAATATTATAATATTAGTAGTGGGTTAGGAGAGAATCAATTGTGATTAAAGGGCACGAGATGGGAATCATGATTCACATACGGTTAGGAATGAGATTCCTATTACACATAATTTTTTGTTCAACCAAATATTAAGATTCTCATTAGGATTCCCGGATGAAAAATTTCTTAATCAGACACTATATGAACTAATATTAGAGGGCTACAAGAACGGAAAATATTGATACAAATATATATATATATATATATATATATATATATATATATATATATCTCTTTTTTATCCTCCGATTAGCCTCGTTAATGACGAGTTGTCAAGTTGCTGATGAACTTCAAACTGCTTCTAGATGTTGCTAAGTGTATGATTTCTTCTACATTTCTTTACTTTCATTCATGTTGCAGGTTTTATTTGTTTACAATTTGTATGTATGGATATGGAGAGGATGCGGGAAGTTGAAAAGTTGGAGGATAGAAGTTGAAAAGAAAGACGCTTATAACTTAATATAGTTAAATAATTAAATGAACGGAGAAAAAAAAAACTGAAAAATTCAAACAATAAGGGATTTTTACACATCAATTTCTCAGTTATTATATATTTATTTATAACATAAGAATTTATGATGTGGACATCTCCAACACAAACTCGATGAGAGGAGTTGAAAAGAAAAAGGACAGAAACTAAGTAACTTACCGTATCACTTTCCGCACACCATGTCACTCAGCATGCAAGTCCTACTTGACGTGCAGAGCTCGTGCGGGAAACCGCGAAATACGTGCGAAAGACCAAAACTGGACTCACACGCCATGTGAGTTATATGGCACGACGTGTGAGGTCTATGGAGATACCTTCTTCGCCAAGCTGATTTGAGGAGACATGTGCTGTCATCACTTTAATTACTGTTTGCCATATCACACTATTTACTCTCTGCCATTAGCTCTATTTCCTTATTGCCATCTATAACAATTACCACATCCTACCCCTATTATATTCTCTTTTAATTGTAAGCCTAGTGGGACTACGTTAGTGTTTTTACCTAACCTAAAGGGAAGCATATAACCCTTTTATTTTGTAATGAAAGATAACTTTTATGAAATCGAATCAAAATAGTCTCTATTGAAAGTTTGTTCATCTTATTTGGGATTAACTCCTTTAAGTATAGGTTTGAAAGAAACATCTTATGATTAAAATCCTCACATCAATTTCACTTTGTAACAATTTGAGTTGACAATAATATATCTATTTGTAACATTAGAATTTGAGTTGGCAATAATGGAGTTATTGTTCAAGAATTAATCGTTAGGTAGTGTGAGGGGGGAAGAGTTATTGTAAAAAACAATTAGAGTTAAATGTCATGTGGTTTTATATTTTTACAGATCATACATGTGGTGTTTTTTTTTTTTGTTACAAATCGAACTCTTTGGTTTACAATTTGTTTTGTTGACTTGCCGAATTTGATAACGATATCAAAATGGAAATTTTCAAGAATTAAATAATATTTTAAGCAATTTTAATTTTTCAACTTTTTAGATTTGAGATCTAAAAATGTTTTTTAGGGTAAATTTTAAATAAAAACCATGTGGTTTCACTAATTTTTAGATAAGGGACTGTGGTTTATTTTTTTTGTCAAAACGAGGATTGAGGTTTTCAACTTTAGCGAAATAAGGACTTTTTCGATTGATACTATTAAAATCACCCTTGATGACTTCAAAAATGACATATTTTAAGAACTACTAATATTCTAAACAACTTTAATTCTTCAACTTTTTTATTTTGAAATTATTTAGATGATGTTTGGTAAAAAGAGAGAAAGTTAATGTTTAGAGAAGAAAGTTCTAAAAAATATGATTTTCGAAAATCGAAAATGTAGTTCCATAAATAAATATGATATTGAAGAAGTTTAATTCTTGAAAATTTTCATTTTCAGGTCGTTGAATATGGTTTTAATGGCATTAATCCAAGTGTGAAACCTAAATCATTGTTTTGACAAAAAGTAAACCACAGTCCTTTATCTGAAAATTAGTAAGACCACAAGGGTTTTATTTGAAATTTACCGTTTTTATTATGAGAGAGAAAATTAATATTTAGAGAGAACTTTAAAAAAAATGATTTTGAAAAATTAAAAATATGGATATGAGCAGGGCCGAATCCAGGATTTCTCCCCCATGGGGGCAAACAATACAACTAAAATAATTTTTATCCAAAAAATAATAATTAATAAAAACCAGAGATCAAAGCTCAAGTTCAAGTAATATAGTAGCATAAATATAAAATCAAAATTCAAGTAGGAGCAAAAAAAATACCAAAGCACAGCAAAGATCGGAGATGGAGTGTTGGACCAACGATCCGACTACGGAGGGATTGGTTGCCGATTATGATTTAATCTTAGTTAGGATTAAAGATTTCAATTTAGGTTTAAGAAGAAAGAGGAATTTAAGAAGAAGAACTAAAGAGATTAAAGAGAGTAAGAGAGACTGATGATTTGTTTTAGAACCTATTTAGTTTTACATTTAAATATTTACTTTTTATTTTTGTTGTAAACAAAACGACGTAGTTCTAATTAAATAAAACGACGTTGTTTTGCTTTAAAACAGAATTAAAAAAAATAAAAAGAAAATATTAAATTTAAAAATATTTTTCATCCTCAATTATAGAACCAGTAAACCCTAAACCTCCATTAATGAAGGAGGGCAAAACTATAAAACTTCAAAATTAATACCTGGTTTTAAAAAAAAATACGAATGTCAGTGGGGGCAACTGCCCCCAGTGCCCCCATATTGGGTTCGCCCCTGATTATGAGAGAGAAAATTAATATTTAGAGAGAACTTTAAAAATAATGATTTTGAATAAAACTTGTAAATATGATACTAGACGACTTTAATTCTTGAAAATTTTCATTTTGAGATCTTTATCATTCAAATTTGGAAAAATCAATAAAAAAAATTAAAATTTTACAAATCATATGATTTAGTTTGTAATAAAAAACTAAAGATACCGATCTGCAAAAACGCTAAGCTACTAAAGGAGAAAAAGGTTGTGACAATAATTAATATATACACGAAAATATATAGCTTTTTCATTTTTTTAGAATTTTGGCTTATCAAATTTTGAGCTGATGTGTCAAATTCAGAGATGATATATAATTGATTGATTTTAATGAGATGAATTCTAAAAAACTTCAATAGTTTTTTCTTTTTTCTCTCCCTCATACATTTGTAATTATTGATAAAAAGAATTTAAATATTCTTTATATTCATTTTTGAGTGAATTATCTTTCAATTGAAAAAATAAAAATTAATATAGAAAAAACTATAAAAATAAATATCACGTGGTTTGACTGATTTGCAAAAACAACTCCTTTGATTTAAAAATTTACAAATATAGATTCTATGCTTTGTGTGATTTACAAATTCAGCCATCTTGTACAAACTTGTTATCATGACTAATTACTCTAAAAGGCAACGATTTGAAACAATTAAAAAACTGATTTTGCAATGAATTAAATCACACGTATTGTTTAACTGCAAATCTCACAAAATACAAAATTAGTATTTATAAATTTTTAAACTGCGGGAACTATCTCTAAAAATCGGCTAAACAACATACAGTAAAACCTTTATCAATTAATAATGTTGGGACCATGAAATTTTATTAATTTAGAGAGATATTAATTAATTGATAAATTAATAATTATTAATTTATAAAGTGATTCTAAATTTTTTAAAAACAAATTTTAAATTATTAATTGTTTCAAACATTGCAAAATTCGTACAGATGATGAATATGTCACAACGAATTTAGAGGAAGCAATCATGGAAGAAGACATTCATGAACTTGAGGGAATGATTGGTCAGATTGGTTACCGCAATCAAATGAATGTCAATCAAACATTGGATATCCAGGTGAAACAATGAATGCTCACAAGTCCAAAGTTTAGAAGAAATTGTATCAATTGTTATGCAAAATTCAATTGAGGATAAAGTTGAAGATGATTTGGTACCTTTAAAACCAGTCACAAGAAAGGAAGTAATTATAGCATCATCCACTCTTTACAATTTTTTGTTAAAATTTGACAAGGATACACCAGAACTTTTCAATGCACTGAGAATAGTTAGAGATGAAATTCAACTAGATTTAAATTTCAAGAAAAAACAAATACTATAGATTCATATTTTGCTAAATTATCCCAGGTATGTATATCTATATATATTTCACATATGTATTTGAGAAATTATGAATTTATAGAGGTAATAATACAATATATTTATAAGGGATTGTTCCAGAAAATTATTATCTTACTAATTTATTAAAATTGATCATTTTTTGAACTCGTCCAAGTCGGAACTAGAAGAAATTGTTATTTTAAAGAGTTTATTAATTTATCGAGTATTAATTTATAGAGATTTTGATGCGGGGCATCTTTTCCTAGGATCGGGTCCGGACGAGGGAAGTCGGAGGAAGAATCTAGCACGAGCAACAAGCGAGCAAGGAGGCCAAACTGTGCCACACAATATGTGGGGCACGCTCCGCGTGGGTTATTACACGCTCCGCGTACTTGAGGGTTTGATCCAAAGAGAAGTCCAAGAGGTCATCTACGCAGGGCTTGGATCGGGCACGCCCCGCGTAGAGTTAAAACACGCTCCGCGTGTAAGAAGAAATGATCCAGAGAAGAGTTCAGCAGCCAAGGCACGCCCCGCATAGAATTAGGCACGCCCCGCGTGCCTTCAGTTTAAAAGCCTACGCTCTGCATAGAATGGGTACTGATCCGGAGAAGAGCTCAACAGCCAACCCACGCCCCATGTGGAATTAGGCACGCCCCGCGTGCCTTCAGCTTAAGGAACTTGCTCCTTACTCCAGCTTCCTCCTTATTTACAATCCTGCCACTCTTTATTTACACCTTTGCCACTCTCTTATTACAACCATGCCACTCCCTATTTACCATCCATGCCACCCCTTGTTAATTAACCCATTTACCCCTTATCTTTATGTTTTAATTAGCTATGTAATTTGCCCTTTATGTAATTTGACAATTAGGGTTTTTGAGATGATATAAATTCATCTCTTTCTCTTTGTAATCCTTTAACTTTTTATCAATCAAATATTAAACTTCTTCAAGAAGCTTGTTAAGGTTTTCACCTTCAACAATGGGGATTTCATATTCCTATGGATTTAGTCCATGAAACTTGGGATTCACTCCTTCTAGTTTAGCTAGAGAAGAACATCTTTGTTAGTTTACGATTAAAACTAACACGTCACGAATTCAGATAAAACCGATCTGTATCAGTTGGTATCAGAGCCGATCGTTTTGCTTGAACGGAGACTTCTTTCAACTATGGTTCAACCAAAGTTATCTCCAAGTTATGAAGAAACCTTCAACAAAGGGTTGGAAAATCTCAAAGCCATGGTGATAAAATATCATGAGAGTTGGAAGCAAGAATTTCGAGTAGTCAACGAGCTAACAAGGGAGTTTGTGGCATCTTTGGAGAGTCGCAAGCAAGGAGACCGAAATGATTCCCAATCCGCCATACAAGTTCCTCTTGAAGATCCATCACCAATCTTTTCTCCTTTACACATTGAAGGGGTAAATCCTAAACTTCCAATTTCTCATATTGAAGTTATGGATAGTCATATTGCTAGGGAGAGATTGGATGTTTGTGATGTTGTTTATGATGTAGAAGTGGATTTAGATTCTCATTATGGATTGGTTGATAATGATGTTGCGAATGAGAATGTGAGTTCATGTATGGGTAAGGATGAAGGAGTGTTTGTAAGTGAGGATGTTGGGAAAGCCCATGTAGCAAGTGATGCTCCCCAAGTGTTTGATGAAATGCCTCTTAAGCATAACCTTGTTTGTAAGTTTGAGAAAATTGAAGGCATTATTCTTGAGGAATGGGAGAGTGACTTTAGGCTTATTAATCTCTTTGAGGAGAATGATGAAGTTAGTCTATGTGTAGAGATTGATGGCTATGGAGATGGGAGAGATGTTGGTGGTTCAACTATAGTTGGGTGTAGCATGTCGTTTGGGTCGGGTAGCTATTCAAATGAGGTAGCCTGCTTGAACTATAGGGAGAAGTGGAAGGAAACGAAAGGTCATGGAAAAAGACGGATCGTGGATGAAGAGGGAAATGAATTTGAGCATGATCATGAAGAAAAGGAGTTAGTAGAGGAGATTGATGAAGAGGAGAACCAATCCGAGAATGAGCTAGTAAGACATGAGGAGTGTGATTATTATGAAGGCTAATTCAAGGATGAGGTTGAAGAGAGAGAGCACGCTTCCGAAGATAAGATATGTGAGGATGGTGAACTTTGTCATAGTGCATATGAGTTTGATTATGATGAAGATGGTAGAGTTTACCATGGGGAGGATGAACGTCGACACATTGAGTGGAACCAATATGGGACCGCTTATAAGGAAGACGAAGATGGGGTCTACTATGATGAGAGTGAGCGTCAGTGTGTTGAGAGGGATCGACACGGGGCTCCTTATGAAGATAATGAAGGTAGATTCTATTGTGATGATGAAATAGAGGATGTTGAACGGAACTATAATGAAGATATCTATGAGTATGATGGAGGTAGGTTCCATCATGATGATGAGTTGGGAAATGTAGAGTGGAAGCGAGGAGAAGAAGTTTATGATGATGAAGATCGGTTCCGAAATGACTATGGGTCGGGAAATATTGGGTGGAACCGAAATGAAGATACTTATGAGTATGATGAAGGTCGGTTCCGAGATGACTATGAGACGGGAAATGTAGAGTGGTGAGAAATACCATTTTTATGGAGTTAAGAGGGTAAATAGGATCATAAGTGGTGAGAAATACCACTTTTATGGAGTTAAGGGGGTAAATAGGATATTCGATGAGTTGAAAATGGGTAAAATGACAAATTTGGACAAGTTAAGGGGGGTGAGAAATACCATTTTTATGGAGATAAGGGGGTAAATAGGACATTCAATGATTTGGAGGGGTAAAAAGCCTTATTATTATTAAATTTATTCAACTTTTGGTTTGTCCTTTTCCGGACAAATTGATGGTTTGATATTCTAATTGTAATTTTTGTGGATTGTGTTCCGGTTATACTTATGAACACTTGTTATTCTGCTTAAAGTAGAAGAAATTGTGTAACACACAATATTATGTAGATATTGTTCACTCTGGCCCAAATCCAACATGTTGGGCCTCACAGTTTTAAAACGCATCTGCATGTATTGGATTCACATCTTACTAATAAGCCTCAATCACTCCCTCTCCACTTCCCATGTGGGATTCAATTCATTCCTACCTTCATCGACATCCCTTAGGCCGCTCCTTGCTCAGGCCTTTTATCCCGACACCATCCACTCCGGACGGTGCCATTACAGACCCACCAACTTCCGCTTGGTTCATCCCTAAACCACATATCATACATAGGGAGAGTCTGATACCGTTAATATAACATCTCTTAGTGGAAAGGTAGACACATTAAACATATTCAGATTGCATCTAATGCAGAAGCATAATCTTAGTTAGCACAGAAAACATTTCGTTCTGCCAACTCTATAGCTATGTGCTTTTGATACAACTCCACTTGGAAGTTCCGTGGAGATTAATATTAGCAAAGAGGACGGCAATGGGGAAGAACTGCCGGACCCCAATCAGTCCGTGTGCCGAACAGCAAGGGCAAGGAAGACTCCCGCGTGGCAAAAAGACTTTGTCCAATAGGAATATGTTTTATTAGTTTATAAGTTATTCTATTTTAGTTAAATAGCTTTTCCTTCTTCTATTTGGTTACTTTAGCTTTTCCTAATTACAGTAGCAATAGGATTATTTAGCTTTTCCTAATTACAGTAGCAATAGGATTATATTTTCTATTTAAAGGCATCACATGTAAACGTTTTCAATTAAGCAAGTTATTAATACAATTTCAGTTTGCTCTTTGCTAGAAAAAGAGTTTGGTGTTTTGTTCGTTTCACCCCAAACGATCCCCGATTGATCGATTCCCATAGTTAGGGTCGTATCAACTGGTGCTTTCATTGACTTTCCTTGTGTTCTTTTCCACAAATTCATCATGTCTGACAAACTTCCTGAATCCTACCGCCACGAACTCGACATCGAATGTAAATCCCTTCATGACACCCTCTACCACACCATCGAAACCACACTCAGTTCAGCCATTAACAGGCTTGCCAAAACTAACAAAAAACTTCTCCAAGCCGAAACATCCACCCATACTCCACCTCCGCTTTTTCGATCCATCAAATTGGATCCTCCACGATTTGACGGTACCGACCCCCTCGGTTGGATCTTCAAGATCGAAGAATATTTTGATTTCCATAATGCTTCCGGAGAGAGTCATCTCCGCATCATTGCACTCCATCTGGAAGGTGATTCTCTCGAATGGTTTCGTTGGATGAAGGCCAACAATATGTTTTCCGATTGGAAAGATCTGTTCCAGAAAATCAAGAAACGGTTCGGTCCCTCTCAATTTGAAGATTTTCAGGGTCAGTTATACAAATTGACACAATCTTCTACCTTTCAAGAATATTTGGCTCAATTCGAGAAACTTATGAATAAAGTCATGAGCCTTACCGAAAATCAGCTTGTTTTGGGCTTTATCTCTGGATTGAAACCATACCTTAGCCGTCAAGTTCGATTAGCCAGACCTACAACTCTGCTTGAAGCTATCGATCTAGCTAAAGAATATGAAGCTCGAGAAATTGAAACTCGTTTCGATCGCGTTAATCGCCCGGCGCAGAAACCCTTCACAGGCGGACCTGCCCAATCTCTCACATCCGCCGAGCCCCTCAAATTACCACACGCTACAGCCAAACCCGCTGATGGGAAACCCATCCCTTTTTGAAAAATCTCATATCAGGAGATGCGTGCGCGACGGGAAAAGGGTCTGTGCTTTAACTGCGACGAGCGTTACACCCCCATGCACATATGCAATGGCCGATTCCTTATGTTAATTGGGGATGAGACTGAGACAACCAACCCCGATCCACCTTTTCAACTTGAAGACGCCTCATCTGAGGTAGTTTTATCGGGTGATATCTCCAGTCTGACATCCTTACAAGGCCATAATAACTCCCGTGCTCTATGCATACACGGTTCATGTAAAAATCATAATGTTATTGTCCTAATTGACAGCAGAAGTACTCACAACTTCCTTAAACCCTCTATGGCTGCTCTCCTCAGGTTACAAACAACCCCGTGTCAACCTTTTCATGTTTATGTTGGCAACGGAGACGCCCTAACATGCTCCACTCACTGCCCCGGCCACTACACCATAGATGGTCTATAGCAACACCCATTAAGTGTTGTCTTTGACTGTAAAAGTGTTGCCTTTGAAAAAAGGCAACACTTCGGACAAAAATATTGTGTTGCCATTTTACGTGTTGCTATTCATGTCTATAGCAACACTTGACCGTATTTGTAGCAACATCAACATAAGTGTTACTATACATATATATAGCAACACTTTTCATACTGCTAGGCAACTTTAATATGTGTTGCCATAACTATAGATGTTGTAACACTTTTGTCGAATAAAATATAAGCAACACTTTCATACTTAATTGCAACACTATTTTATACAAACACTTTTTGTTGGAGGCAACTCTATCATACACTATTGCAACACTTTTTTAATGCAACATAAGCTTTTGATGCAACCCTTTTATTTACAATTGCAACAGTTTTAAATTTAACATTTTGTTTGAAAGCAACTCTTTTTATGTCCAATTGTAACGCTTTTTAATACGTAACATATAATATTCGAAAGAACACTTTCTTTTGTGTTGTGACACTTTTTAACATTACTTCTTAATTAATGCAACATATTTTTTAACTTATGCAATACAAAAAAAATTTAAAAGCCATTTTTAATTTACATATGAACAATATCATTAATTGCAAATACAACCATAATAGGTCAATATATGAGCAATAGAATTTGACATTGTCATATGATAAAAGAAAACTAAAAGTATTATAATGTTGTACAAGAATAATATAGTTACAAACATAAATGTTATACTTCGATCTCTTCATTTGAAGCACCATCTTTTGAAGAGACGGAAACATTGTCATTTTCACTTAATATACCACCGCCAGTTTCTTCCATATCAACTTTGAGGGGATTAGCTTCTCCCAATTTGTTCATTCTCATCCATTTCTTCGTCAAGTTGCATTTATATCCTCTACATATAGGAGAGAGAAATGTTGCCAGTTAATTGTTCCTTTGATTTTCAGGAGATGGCTTATGTATTTCTACAATCATTCACTTCTTTGTCAGATACCTTAAGGCCTTTAGAATACCATTTATGTTTCCTCTTTCGGGACTCAATGCTCCTAGAAGCCTTTTCATCTGCCAAAAACTTATGTAGCAACATAAATATTCATTTAAAAGAATTCAAATTGAACCATTAAGTCTGAACATGTAATAATTTATAAATTTCCTCTTGTTCAAAGTAGATCCACAAGACACAACACAAAACTCTAGCTTGACTAAGGCCTTTTATCAAGAAAACCTTTGATCATAATGAAATAAAAATATATGATAAAACCTACAGAGACTTAGGCTAATCTGCAATAGCCCAAACAATCAAATTTTGAAAAGAAGGTCAGGGTTCAAAGGAAGTCATTTATAAAACAAAACATAGAGATTTCAAGAGTCACCTTCCTGAATTAAAACAAAAGAAAAATAAAAAATGACAGATACTTACAACTGGTCATCTTCATACACCTAATCACTTTAAGTGACCAACCCAAATGTTAAGATTTTGATGAAAACTCATCAAGAGTAAAAGGCAGAAACAAAGAAAATAAAAACATACAGAAATAGAGAAACCAACTTACATGCACTACATTATGTGTCCACATTTGTGCGTTAAAAAGGCATGGGCAACCATTAATAGGTACTCATATAAAATTTCATAGTTTAATTTGTAGAGTCAATGGATAGCAAAAAAGTTATCAAATTCAGGTAAGACAATTGACTGCATATGATCGTATTAGGAAGAAAAAGGATAAAATCCCTTATGGTCCCTAAATAGTAAAGTGGCATTAAGGAGAGACAAGTATAGTATGAACAAGTTATTGTATAAGTGAAAGAATATACTAGCATGAGAACACAGTTTGGAGTCTGCTGGAGCATTTAGGCAATTGTCAAAGCAGGGGAAAAATAACATCTTTGATCTTTAAAGTGCAGAATTTGTGCATTTGTGTCTTGATGATATTGCTGCAGATACCTAATGACTTTGACCATAAATATTTTAGTATCATTATCTTCCCAATTAAAACGTTGTTGCCGTGTGACCAGAGGTCACGGGTTCGAGTCTTAGGAGCGGCCTCTTGCCAATTAAATTGGCAAGGGAAGGCTTGCCCCCAATACACCCTTGTGGTGGGACCCCTCCCCGGACCCTCGCTCAGCGGGGACGCGTAATGCGACCGGGCCGCCCTTTTTTTTTTTTTTATCTTCCCAATAATTCTCGAGGAAAAAACGTTTAATGTGAATGCTTAATTATTTGACACAGACTCAGGACAAAATGTACGTGTACTTTGATGAGCAGACTTTTCAAACTATATAACTCACTTTTAGGTCAGAAGGATGATAACAAGAGCTGCAACATTATTTGGAAAGAGTATGGTGGATGCTGCAGACCTTAAGTCCTTAGAAAAACAAATGTACCATAAATTGTAGTGTAGTCTTTGTTGTTTGAAATGATTCATGATGAGGACTAATCTTGTTCTTTTAAGTGAAAAAGTGCAAACTCAAAAAAGCTTGAGTAAGTGAAAGATCAAGAGAGTGTGACCTGATTTAAGCTGATGAAATAATAGCAGAAACTGCCAAAGAGTCCCTAATCTTTTAGAGGACTGAGTTAAGCTATTAGATGGAGCTAGATGCCAAGGGGCTTGGTGCAAATAGTGCCAATAGATGTCTAAAATATTTAATGGTCTAAAACAAAAAATGCAGTTTCTTTTGGAAATGAGGACAAGCATAAGTTGCTCTGAGGTCCCTGATATTTTTTAGGTTTTTAGAGATAGGACAGAGCATGAAGCAATTTTAAGGAATGTCTTTCTTTAGCCTAGGTCTATTAGAACAAAGGAATGGAATATGTTTAGTATAGAATTTTCTGAGACTGTGCTAGCCATTTACTAATGCAGACTTAAGAAATGATAGGCATAACATAAGTTCAACAATGCAACCTTACGACATCAATTTACCAATAAAGTACACATAGAAGATTTTTACAGAACATCTAGAAACTGAGCATGTAATGTGAATGCACTGAGTTAAGTGCTTATTTATAGAAAATTGCCTCTTTAAAGAAACAAGAGTAACTTTAAATTTTGTTATTGTAATTTTAAATAAAATTGGATGGAAGAGAGCACTGACAAAATGTTTTATAAAAAAAATATTTACGAATTAAAGTTTATCTATCAAGTTATGTTTGTCACTTTCATCAAACAATCTGCAGTAAATATTGAACACCCTTAACAAGAGATTTTTCAATGGTATAAAAGCATCAACTATTACCAGATTCAAAATAAGAGTTTGAGAATAAAAATGTAACAACAACCAACCTATATTCTCAATAATTTTAGAAACGAATTTAACCTTTAGAAATATATTCTCAATAGAAATATTAGATACACAATAATTCTCAATAGAAATATCTGATACACATCGGAAGTAAAAATGAAAACGCAGACAGAAAGTTCAGAATACGAGTATTAGAGATGAGCTGTGAAAGAAAATAATTGAACTACACACCTTCGGTTGATGAATCATATAAGAATAGAATAATTAAATCATTTTCCATAAAACACAAGTAAAATAATGTATGAATAAAATCAGCCACTGGAAATTAGTGCAGAAATTATTTTTCAACAAGAAAACTTAGCAATCATTTAAGTCCTATATAGAATATTATTAAATTATAGCAAGGTTCCACCATGGTATGTATTATTATGAAAGCAATCTTGTAGTATATATAATTGCATAAATTGTAAACTATCCATGTTTAATTTACCAATCATTCATGTAGAGAATTTAACTCTTCAATAAAGGGCGGCCCGGTCGCATTACGCGTCCCCGCTGAGCGAGGGTCCGGGGAGGGGTCCCACCACAAGGGTGTATTGGGGGCAAGCCTTCCCTTGCCAATTTAATTGGCAAGAGGCCGCTCCTAAGACTCGAACCCGTGACCTCTGGTCACACGGCAACAACGTTTTACCGTTGCGCCAAGGCTCGCCCTCTAATTTAACTCTTCAATATTGATCTAAAATAAAACCAAAAGTACAATCCAACAAATACTATCCTGGCCACCATAAAATGACATTGAATATCTAATGTCATTACAAATGAATTAAAATAAATTACCTACTGTCAAATTAATTTCACAACTTCACAAATAACAGGACAATAAAAACATATTTGTAATCATTTATTTTTCATTCCAGATATGTTTCTCTTAGGTATATTCTCCAAATGTCTAATGCTGATCAACATGTAGACTTTTTTCCCAACTTAAAAAAGTTTCAATTCATTTATCTACCACATAAGTTCCTTAGTAATGAATTAAAAGCTAATCAATTTCATCTTTGCCTAGTTGTATTAATGTATCTCCTGCTATTTCATACATGGTAAGCAGAGTGCTTCGACTTTGTTATGATCTAAACATTACAGTTAGCTAACTGTTCAAATAAAACATTACAGGTCTGAAACTTTTGCCAATTATGATCTAAATATTACAGTTAGCTAACTGTTCAAATAAAACATTACAGGTATGAAACTTTTGCCAATTGATATTAACAGCTTTTAATTATAATCAAATCTTCCAATTTTAAGGCATATTAGTTCAAAAATCAAAATACATATGAGTTAATTGCATATTGGAAATGGTTAAAAAGATATATGAAAATGTTATCTGTAAAGGTTTATTTAATCTTGAAGAGAAATAAGTGTCTACTGTTAAATAATGGTTGTTAAGGAAGGATGGCTGAGACCAATTGAAGTGCTTTGTGTTGTGAGTGCTGTTTGTTTATTCAAACTTCACTACACCCATGTAACCAGACTTCCCCACCCTCACATAATTAAAACCTTCACAGCAGCAACCCATAATCAGAAATATATTGCATCCTGACTAATTCTAAAGAATCTGACAAACTAATTGCAGCAACAACAACTATAATAATCAAATTAGAGAACCCAAATCGATACAACAATAAAAACAATTATAATCAAAGAACCCAAATATGAAATATCAGAGAACCCAATTATAATCATGAAATTGCTGGAAATCAAACAATGAAATTGAATGAAGCTTACCTTTTCATGATTTGAAAGTTGAAGGCATGAAGTAAAACTTAGTTGGCTGATTATTTGGGTATTTAAGGAAGAGAGACACCCACCACCACAACAGACTCCATAGAGAGGGCTAAGAGAATCGAGATAAGAGAGACTAGCGGACTGCGATAGAGAGATCAGAGATTCCAATTTTGGTTGTCAGAGAGGGTGGACAGATGAAAAAGTAAGCTTCACTGGAGAGTCGGCGTTTTAAACCTAATTCATGGAGATGGGTTTTTGCTTCCAATCCTTCATCTGCGTTAAGTTCTTTTGTTTTTTTTTTGGGATAATTTGAGAAATAATAAGAGTGAGGGGAAATAAATTATGTTTTTCCCTCCAAAACAAAAGTTCCCACTCTAAATTTTCATTAAAAAAATATTCCCGCCCTAATTTTGTTTTGCTAAGGTGCAAAAATGCCCTTAATATTTATAGGTAGAAACAATTTTATCCTTAACGTTTAAAATGATACAATTTTACCCTTAACGTCTAAAATTGTACAATTTCTCTAACGTTGGCAAATCTTGGCAATTTTAGATATTATTATATAACACATATATTTTGTTCCTTAGTCTGGACCAATTTTACGTAGGTTGATTCTACAAAAAACTATTCATATTTTTTATGATTTAATAATAAAATTTTAAAATAAATTTTTTAAATTCGGTGAAATATTTGAATTTTTTTATAAACTAGTACAAATACAATATATATATTTTTTTTAAAAAAATCACGTTTAATAATATGTTTGTGATCGGTTACTAATGGATAATAAAATTGCGGACATGTGAAGTGTAGGTGACAAGATTTGTGACCGAGAAAACAATTTGATGAATAGTTTCTCGAATTCACCCAACTTGTCAACTTGGCTGTCAATGTTAAGGGTAAAATTACACTATTTTAGACGTTATCGGTAAAATTACATTATTTTAGATGTTATGGGTAAAATTACTCCTATGTGTAAACTTTAAGGGTGCTTTTGCACCTTATCCTTTTTTCCTGAATTCGATATGCAAAGGGACGTCATTTTGCATCTGATATTGCAAATTTTTCGTATCTAATGCAACACTTAACAACAGTGTTGCTATTTATCAGACTTAAAATTGCTTTATGTATCAATTGCAACACTTTTTACATAGTGTTGCAGTAGATGAAACTTAATCATATAAATTGCAACATATTTGTGGCAACACATTTATTTTGTGTTGCTATGGACCATCTATGGTGTAGTGGGCGTTTCTCTTAACCTCCAAGGTACCGAATTCATCATGAATTTGTTTATTTTGCCTATCAAAGGACCCGATATTGTGTTGGGTATACAGTGGCTACAACAATTGGGGAAGGTATCACATGATTATCTCCAATTAACTATGGATTTCACATGGAACGGATGCGACGTTCGTCTACAGGGTGATTCCGGAATAGAACCCCACGCTGTGTCGTTCTCCCAACTCTAGGCGTGTATTTGGGCGAATGAAATCAGTGACGTCTACGAACTTCACCAACTTAAGGCAGACCCAGTCCATTCCCCTACAACTGAATTTGCTATTGATCCCACGGCTGATCCTGCACTTCACACAGTCATTCAGGAGTTCGCGTTTTTGTTCAGTCCCCCGGTCACATTACCTCCGCAGCGCCGGTTCGACCACAGGATTCATCTGCTTCCCGGAACAGCACCAGTAAATGTCCGCCCGTTTCAGTACCCTCACTTCCAAAAAATGAAATTGAAAAATTAGTCGGGGACATGCTTACGCAAGGCATCATCCGGGTCAGCCATAGCCCTTTTTCTTCGCCGGTATTGCTTGTTAAGAAAAAAGACGGCACATATCGATTCTGTGTGGATTATCGCGCACTTAACGCGGTAACTGTGAAGGATAATTTCCCTATCCCTACTATTGATGAACTTTTTGATGAACTGGGACTTGCAACGGTATTTACTAAACTCGATCTTCGAGCAGGGTACTTTCAGATTCGTATGAAGGAGCGAGATATCTATAAAACTGCTTTTCGTACACATGAGGGACATTATGAATTTCTCATCATGCCATTCGGTCTCTCCAATGCGCCATCCACTTTTCAAGCCACTATGAACACAATTTTGGCCCCTTTTTTGCGTCGGTTCGCTGCAGTTTTCTTTGATGATATTCTCATTTATAGCCGCACCATGGAGGAGCACATTGACCACTTACGCCAAGTCTTTCAATGTCTGGATGCCCATGAATTCTATCTTAAACCTTCCAAATGTCTGATTGGAAAGGATACAATTGAGTATTTGGGTCATCTCATTACCAAACAAGGCATCAAGGCCGATCCAGCAAAAATATCAGATATGCTGTCATGGCCTATTCCTACTACGGTGAAACAATTGCGAGGATTTTTGGGCCTCACTGGGTATTATCGGTGATTTATTCGTCTATACGCCACTATTTTCGCGCCATTGACTGATCTCTTGCGTAAAGATGTGTTCAATTGGACGCCGGCAGCAACTTCGGCCTTTGAAGCACTCAAGTTGGCAGTCACGACTACTCCTGTCCTTCGGTTGCCTGATCTCTCCCAACCCTTCGTCATTGAGACCGATGCTTCGAATGTTGGAATCGGAGTTGTTCTACTTCAGAATGAGCATCCATTGGCTTATTTCTGCAAGAAACTTGGGCCTCGTATGCAGGGAAGTTCGACATATTTAAAGGAGTTGTTCGCTTTAACAGAAGCTGTGAAAAAATGGAGACAATACCTACTTGGCCGATTTTTCATCATCCGTACCGACCATTGCAGCCTCAAAGAACTTTTTCACCAGGTCATTCAAACCCCGGATCAGCAGATATACGTTCGAAAGTTGTTGGGATACGACTTTCGCATTGAATTTAAATCCGGCAAATCCAATTGCGCGGCTGATGCTTTGTCGCGCAAGGAAGACTGCGAGATTGGGGATCATGTGCCTGCGATTTTACTGTTGTGTAGCCAGCTGGTGTCGCAGCTCCATACGTCTCTCTTGCGCAAAAATCAAGAGCTCGGTGAATTAAAGAACTTACATGACAAATTACACCATGGCAGCCTCCCTTCCGGTTTCGTTTCTAATGACGACATTTTATTGTTCCGGGGCCGTATGTACATCGCATTTGATTCGGCACTCAAAATTCCACTACTTGAAGAGTTTCATGCAAGCAAAGCCGCTGGTCATATAGGGCAGAAACGTACGTTAGTTCCTTTATCAACTTTATTCTATTGGCCGAATATGAAAAGGGATGTCTCGGATTTTGTGGCTAATTGTGTTATCTGTCAAAAAACAAAATTTTCGACACAAGCACTGGCGGGACTGCTTCGGCCGCTCCCTATTCCTGACATGGTTTGGCAAGATCTCACAATGGACTTTATCATCGCTCTTCCGAATTCCAGAAAGTTTTCAGTGTTAATGGTTGTCGTCGACCGTTTAACCAAATACGCACATTTCGGCGCCTTAGAAGCAAAGTTCACTGCAACCACCGCTGCCCAATTATTTGTCAATATAGTTGTCCGTCATCCTGGGTTTCCGAACACGATCATCTCTGATCGCGATCCAATTTTTTTAAGTGCATTTTGGAAAAAATTATTCGAACTGAGTGGCGCCAGGCTTAAGTATAGCACCGCTTATCACCCGCAGACAGACGGACAATCTGAAGTGGTCAATCGCGGCCTCGAACAATATTTAAGGGCTTTTTGTTCTCACAAACCGCAATCCTGGTTCAATTACCTTGCCTGGGCTGAATTTTCTTACAATTCGAATTTTAATGCAAGCATTGGCATAAGTCCGTTTCAGGCACTATACGGTCGCGAGCCGCCCCTCATTCCTCGGTATCACACTTGACAGTCATCCATTCAAGTTGTTGATGAAGCTCTCCTAGACCGTGACGCCTTGCTGGAAGAATTAAAAGACTCTATTCGCACCGCGCAACATCGGATGAAGCAGAAAGCTGATAGTCACAGACGTGAGGTTGAATTTGAAGTGGGCACTCTTGTCTGGGTAAAACTCCAACCTTATAAACAGAAATCCTTGGCTTTAAGGTTGAGCAACAAACTGGCCCCGCGCTACTATGGACCCAACAAAGTTCTTGAAAGAATTGGAGCGGTCGCGTATCGTCTCGAATTACCCCTGAATACCAAAGTCCATGATGTTTTTCATGTCTCTCGGCTTAAATTGTTTCGCGGTGAATCACATGGCGACGATGTTCACGAACCAGTACCTATCGAGCTGTTTCCATCCCAACCAGTGCCTTTGGTGGTGTGTGCAGTTCGTCCTATGACTAATGGTGACGATTCGGATCAGGAAATTCTGGTTCAGTGGGAAGGGACAGCCTTGGAAGATGCTACGTGGGCTCCATTGTCATCATTTATTCGGGATTATCCTCATTTTGAAATCAACCTTGAGGACCAGGTGTTGGTCGAAGGGGAGAGAAATGATACAACTCCACTTGGAAGTTCCGTGGAGATTAATATTAGCGAAGAGGACGGCAACAGGGAAGAACCGCCGGACCCCAATCAGTCTGTGCGCCGATCAGCAAGGGCAAGGAAGACTCCCGCGTGGCAAAAAGACTTTGTCCAATAGGAATATGTTTTATTAGTTTATAAGTTATTCTATTTTAGTTAAATAGCTTTTCCTTCTTCTATTTGGTTACTTTAGCTTTTCCTAATTACAGTAGCAATAGGATTATTTAGCTTTTCCTAATTACAGTAGCAATAGGATTATATTTTCTATTTAAAGGCATCACATGTAAACGTTTTCAATTAAGCAAGTTATTAATACAATTTCAGTTTGCTCTTTGCTAGAAAAAGAGTTTGGTGTTTTGTTCGTTTCACCCCGGGGTTTGGTGTTTTGTTCGATCCCCGATTGATCGATTCCCATAGTTAGGGTCGTATCAGCTTTGTGCATTCGTATTCCTACCTTTCCACCAAGGGAGACTACTCTCTGGTTCTCCATGTCCATTCTGGTGCATCCCTCAACAGATCAAGCTTGAATTATATTGCATTACTATTAGTTGAAAGTTGAAATAAGAAACAAATTAAGACATTATTTAAGCCAAACACCATGGGTATCGGCATCCTTTGGTACCCAATCCGCTATTAAAGTTCATAACTTGTTTCATTTTGCAGCCACTAAAATCGTATTGCGTAGCATAATTCCATTAGCATCCTTTAACATATGCTAAAGATGCACGATATAAGTCTCCCTCAACTATCAAGTAGTCCAAATAATAAATATCAACACTGAACTAATTGAAATCTCTAGAATTTAATAGAAAAATTTAGGAAAAAGCTAATAAGATATTTACATCAATAATTGCATCCGGAAGATGCATAATAATAATAAAAAAAACAAAAAAAAACCACATAATTTCTGTGGTTCATGTGATAGTGTCAACCGACATATATTATCACTATAAATAGGAGGTTGGTTTGTTTTTCCAAGTGAAGTGAGAATATATACAAATAAGAATTGAAATAAAGTGTGAGGAGAATAGTGAGAAATTAATTAAGTGGTGAGTGTGAGCTAGTGGGTTGTAAAATTTTATTCAATCTAGTCCTCTACTTTTGGTTAACACCAAATTATTTCAAAACAGCTTCTTCAAGATTCTCTTCAAACAGAAGAAATATCTCAAAAGTGTTTCAAATATATAACATTGTATAATGATTTTTCGTGGTGGCACGCAAACAATTTCATGTGGAATCTCTTATTGAGGACAACTACTAAATTCATTTAGCAGAGGCTATAACATTAGGTACTTTAAGTATTTACTCAATAATTTGTACATAACATTTCAGAACTAGCAGAAGCTATAACATTTCAGAACTAGCAGAAGCATAAATAGCTTCCAGGAACACAAGTAAATGCAGAGTCATTAAGGAACATAATATAATGAAAATAGATACAATAGCAAGTTATAAAGAACCGCAACAACATTGTACATTGTACAGGACATAAATATGCAGAAAAGACAAATAGAGAGAGAGACTGTTTTCTAGGGGAACAAAGTCTGCAAATCAAATGCTTGGATTAAGAAGGAAAAAACGAGTAGCAAAACAGGCAAAATGAAGGCCATATAAAACAAAGCCAAACAAATGCACAATTATATGAGTGCCATTTGATTTAAATATGTTTTTGAGCAACAGATATTGAGGGATCTTATAAGACTAAGCACTGTGTTACGTAAAAAAGAGAGGACTAATAAATTATTTAGTTTTTTTTTAAGAAATGTTAGTAACACATTTAAATATATTAGACATAATTGATGTTTATATTAAATAATGGTTAAACCAAACTTCTCAAATTTCTGGCTATTTTAGGGATAAAATTGATCTTGTTTGAAAATATTAGGGTTAAATTTCTAAATTTGCATCATTTTGTATGTTAAAACCAAATCTACATTTTCTCAAAAATATTAAAATTCTCCGTGCTAAACATAAAAATTCATCGGTAATTTCATTATTTACAAAACTACAAAATAGTGATTTGCAATAATTATTTCTTATCATTCTCTTTCTAGTTCTAATTCCGACTTCAAAATTTAAACCCAATGCACATAAATTATTAATTTGAGAATGTTTGATTAATTGGTTTTTGTTCTCATATCTTTTCTGGTAATGAATTCGAATCCACACTCTCTCATCTCTAAAACTAAAAGTGTACCAATTGAGTTATGATCTTTTGATAAAATATTCCATTTATAAAAAAAATAAAAACCTAAATTGATAGGTTAATTATCAGAACCCTTTTTATTAAATTGTTTTACAAATTAGTGTCTATTTTAATGAATTGAAATTTGAAAAACATCAAGAGTTTTCTTTTTTCTCCCATGTAATAAATTATAAATTATTAATAAAATTGTTCTAAAGATAATCCAATTATTCAGTTAAACTTCTTTAAGCAAATCATCTTCCAATTACAGAAAAATGAAATTTAATATGAGCAGACAATTAATTTTTTTTTTTGGTAGGAAGCAGACAATTAATTTAATAAAACTGTACAACACACTTTATTTGCATGTGCGAAATTGAGTTCGATTAGTTTCCAAACAGTCACAGAGTATATACTTTGAGTTTATTTGAATTTCATCATATAATTTTAATAGAAAAGAGGAAAACCAAATGAAGACTCTTCAAAAGCATCGGCATGCTCATTCTTCTAAGGGTATTGTTATATAACGCAACTTTTTTTTATCTACCGCACCCTTTTGACATTTATGCCCTCCTCATTTATTTTTTTCAAAAACTCAAATTTTTTTTTCTCTCTTTCTCTCCCAAGCCTAAAAACCCAAATTTGACGAAAATGGAACCGAGCATTCCCGAAGACCATGATTTTGAACACGAGGTAAGCTTACGATATAAATTTAAATTTAAATTTAAAATTCGTTTTTTAAATTTTTTAATTTTTTTTAAGGAATAAGCCTAAACGGGCGGCGCATGCCGCTCGTCCGCAGGCCGAACGGATGAACTACCCGTTCGGCCTGCGGACGAGCAGCATGAGCCGCTCGTTCCACCTGCGGAACGAGCGGCGCGCTGCGCTCGTTCCGCCGTGGGACGGGCAGATCACTTTGCCCGGTGGAACGAGCAGGTTGCCCATTTAGGCCAATTTTGGCCCGTTTTTTGCTTTTTAACGGGGCAGCTTGTCCGTTTAGCCTATACAAGGCCCAAACAAGCTCGGAATTGTAATTTTTTATATTTTTTAATTTTTACACGTATTGTTAATACCTATTATGCACCCGAATGCTATTTTTTATATTTTTGCGCGTATTGTTAATACATATTATGCATTTTTATATATTCAGGAACCGTTAGAAGATTGGCAACCCGACGGCATTGATTACAGTTCCCGTTTTATAACGGACACTATTTTCCCTTTGTGTGAAGATGTTGTTATTTGGGCAAAACAAGTAGCTATTCGAATTGTGTTTGAGATTATAATATCTTCGCATAAACATGGTGGAAAGCAAAAACAATTGAGATGTTCACAGGGTGAACGCTACAGAGGGAGAACAGATGATGCAGAGCTAATACTAAAAACTAAAACTAAAGCGTGCAGGTGTAAATTTGAGATTAAAGCCTATCAACGGTCAGACCTTACTGGTTGGGGGATAAAGGCTAAGGCTGGATTAACTGGTCAGCACAATCATTCGTTACGTGTGTATCCAAAGGGAAGCCGGCAGATGAGCGGACTCAGTACCGCATCTAAATTAATTGTTCGTGATATGAGTTCGGCTCAAGCAAAGCCTTGTGCAATTTTAGCAGCCGTTAAAGAAAAGCATCCCGAAGACAACCCAACAATTAAACACGTCTACAACTATAGGGATAAGTTGAGGAAGGATGGGTTCGAAGATAGAGACTTGGCTAGTCAGTTCTATCATATTGCTCTCGAGAACAAGTATGCTCATTATACGCAAGCTGATCCTCATTCTGGCGTGATTACACATGTGTTTATGGCACATCCAGAATCAGTAGATTTATTCAGGACCTATTACTGGCACATCGGCATTGATTCAACATACAAAACCAACAAGTACAAAATTCCATTTGTTGAAATTGTTGGGATGACGCCTTGCATTAACAATTTCAAGATCGCATATGCCATCATTAAAGATGAGACTGAAGGAAGCTACTATTGGGTCCTGCAGCGGCTGGGGGTTTTGATTGGGTTTGATCTCAACCCGACTATTATCGTCAGTAATAGGGAGTTGGGATTGTTGAAGCCGATCCTGGTGGTTTTCCCACATACAGCACACTTGCTATGCACCTGGCATATAAACAAGGATGTAGGAGATCAGGTGTACAGAATTACGAGATACAAATCATTTGCCAGTAAATTCAAGAATGGAAAATAGAGAACAATCATTCGATCTTTATCCATTGCGGAGTACGAGCAAAATGTGAGCAAGATGAAGGATTCGATGAGTAGGTACCAAACTCTTATCTCGTACGTTGAGGATACGTGGTTGGTGCATAAGGAGAAGTTTGTTGTTGCTTGGACGAAAGATTTCCTACATTTTGGCAACACAACTTCTTATCGTGTGGAGAGTGAACATGCGAGTCTAAAGCAATGGCTCAATACAGCCACCGGATCTCTAGATACGGTATGGTGGAAGGTTCACAAGTAGATAGAATCCCAGACAACTAATATCAGGTATTTTCAATACGTTCTACTAGAAGATGTTTATATTCTTATCAGGTATTTGTAATCTCAGTCAACTGATAGTATGTTTATCTTCTTATCAGGTACATGCTTGAGCAGTCTAGGCTTCGTAAAGGAGTATTTTACTCCGGATTCCCCCTTAACTACCTGGTATGCAAAGTCTCCCACTACTGCATGCAACTGCTAAATGTTGAGTTAGTTCGCATGAGAAGTTTGAGCCATGAAGTGAATGCGCTTTGTGGTTGTGTATTGAGAACCTCTCATCAGATACCATGTGCATGCGAGATCAAACAAGCTTATGAGATTAACGAGATGATCAGTATTGAGAGGGTTCATATGTTCTGGAGAACACTTTTAATTAATTATGGTCAGACTCATGAAACTGAAGGGTGTCATGATCAGACGGAGGATCAGAGATATTTTAAATCATTGGTCGACCAGGTCTCTAAAGGTGACCCAGCCTTACTGCGGAACATTTCAATACGTATACATGATCAACTACACCCTGATGAAGTATGTTACACCGAACCTGATGTCAAAATTAACGTTCGAGGATGACCCAAGGCGAGTAAATCCACAAAACGTACGCCTAGTGCCTGGGAGTACAATGAAACTCGGCATGGACGTGCTCGTTTTAGTAGTTCGTCTATGAGCCATGGTAGAAGTGGTAGGAGAAAATCTTCATCATCTGTCCATAATTTTGCATCCTCAGGTAATACAGTTTTGCAATATCTAATTCATTTACACTTAACATAAGTTCTGTGCGGTTTACAATATCTTATTTCACTCAATGCAGATGGAAATACGTATGAAGTTAATGATTTCGTACATTCTGACAAAATAATTGGGATCATTAAGTCCTACATTGAAACATATTACAACGTAATCGGTGATGGAAATTGTGGCTTCCATGTTGTTTCTACCTACATTTTTGGCACCGAAGAGTCGTGGCAATTTGTTAGGCATAACCTTAGGAATGAATTAATTGCGAACCGTTTTTGGTATGAAAATGTGTTACTTGACGATGTTGATGCAGCAATTAATAGGATAAGTTGGGACGGTGGAGGTTGTTCGCAGGAGTATTGGATGCTCGTTTATGATGACTTGTTTTCGATTCATACATTGTACAATGCTGCTGTAATGTTTTTCAGTTTCATGGGTGGAATTACACCTAGCTTTTGTGGTACTGTGTTACCATTGTATGCCGCATCCACTACTACAAGACCAGACCGAGAGATATGCATAGCTCATTTGGGTAATCACTGTCGCCACTATATTCGTTTAAATTTATCTCCTAATTTTCCAGTCCCCCCTATACTGGCATGGTGGTCTAAACACCATGATCATAGCGTTGAAGGGTGGGATCGCTTGTATGCTGATAGGAGAGCACAATGGACAAGATAGGTTAACCTTAGATGCAATTAGCTGTTATTGTGTATATTTCAGGTCGAGTCTGAATTGAGTCTGTATTGATTCTGTAATGTTCTGGATGGATCCAGTTAGCTCTATATATGTTACAGGTTGATTTTGATTGGATTATGTAATGTTCTGGATGGTTACAGTTACAGTTTTGATACAGTTTTATTGAGTCGAGTTACAGGTTGAGTCTGAATTAAGTCTGTATTGATTCTGTAATGTTCTGGATGGATCCAGTTAGCTCTATATATGTTATAGGTTGATTCTGATTGGATTCTGTAATGATTCTGTAATGTTCTTCGGTTTCAGTTATCATACATAAACATATTTCATACACATACACATACTCAATCATTTCTAGCAGTATAACTCATAGGTGTAAGAGTAGTGTCAATCTCAATGAACATTCAAAGCTTTAGAGCATGCCTAATCAGCCACATGCTTAATGATCATTCATACATAAACTCTATGAGTCCTAGCTTCCTAAACAGTTGTATCTAACCAATCAGTTCATACCAATCATTTCATCATCACCCACAACATCATATATATATGTAATCGTACAGTTCAAACCCACATAACAATATATATACTAAATCCGACTAGTTTCCTAAATAAATGAGTTATAGGTTCCAAAACAGTACATCAAACATACACAATCACTTCTAAAGGCATGACCAATCAGTTCAAACCAACATAACATTAATATATATTCAGTAAGTTAAAGAAATCTTCCCATATGCTAAAGGTATGAACCGATTAACAATCTCTTCAGTCAGCCTTCCCATGTACTGAAGCATTCTTACTATCCCTGCAAATAGTGTTCAAATAAAAAGAAATCAAATGAGTTCATACCATCTACTGTATCAGGCACTATCTTGCCCTAGATTAAAAAAGATAAAGACCCAAGCTTTACAGCAGTGAATCTAAATACAATAAAATCACTATAGCTAAGCGAGAGATCTAAACCTTTCAACTATAGGTCTGAAAATCACAAAATCATTATACCAGTTGTTGAAATCGACATACACCAAAGTAAATCGGATGAGGAAAAGATAGAGTAAGGAACAATGATACTCTAATACAGCTAGGAACGAAGAAAATATGGCTTACCAGTATCGTGTTTCGAGCTCACCCAGTGATTGCATGTTCAAATCAGCCATGGAGATAGAGAGGGATGAAAGGGATGACGCTTGCATAACCTAAACTGGGGTTTGGGATTGAGAGAGGGTTTATATATCAGCTGAAATTTCAGTCAAATGATATAGAGCGCCTAAAATTTGTTATGGCCGCGTAAGTGAAATTTCATTTGCCGCTTTTTTGTTTTCGGCATACAATGACATTCATTTATTAGAAGTGTCATCTGTTGAGCGCATCAAATTTAACGAAAACGCGTGTTTTCTTTGGATGGCAGGATTCTGTAATCGTAATGTCATCTAAGAATCGAGCGCATTTTTTATTTTGCCTTAAGATGACATACAGTTAAAATACTGTCACGAAAAATATTCAAACGACACGAAAACAAATATCTGTCATGTATCTTGTGTCATGTGAAAGGGAAAATGGCATAGTGCAGGTTGATTCTGATTGAATTATGTATTGATTCTGCAATGTTCTGGATGGATCCAGTTAGCTATATATATGTTATAGGTTGATTCTGGTTGGATTCTGTAATGTTCTGGATGGTTAAACAGTAATAAACAACGTACTTATATAATTAAAGTACTAAAATACCAAGTACATAATACATATATTATTCGTACAACTATAATAAAAAGTACTAAAACACAATCACAAATCACTTGGCCGAATGCCAAGCATCCAAAATCTTCGGGGTCTTCACGATCCAGTCATCCTCTCCAGCACTCCTCGAGCGCTTGCTGCTACCTAAAATTATAGTAAACTCATTTCAGAATCTTCGTATATTTTCTACTAATCACGAATAAATCACATATTAATAACTAAATTTAAAGTTCTCACCCGAAGACGACCCTGATGTAGAAGCAAAACGTCCGTCACGACCCCTCAGTATGGTCTAAGGAGGTACTCGCATAGAAGACGCACTCTGAGGAGGCATAGAGTCATCTCTGTCCATCTCCACAGCATTCCCCATCTCCTCACGTCTAACACGCTCGTCGTGTTCAGCTTGTGCCCTCTGGACATCACCCAATAATATATGCTCCGGGCAGAGGCAGTCACAACAAGTGACCTTATATGTCTGTGTCGAGAACGGGCCTCAGCAATATCAGCATGTAAAAAAAAAATAATTACATATATAAGCAAATAACGCATTTTTTTAATATACTCAATTTATCGTTTTTTCAGTTTTTTTAATTATTCGGGCTTGCCAACGGGCGGCCCAAATTAATTTATTTTAAAAAAAATATTTCGGGCCCCGTTTGGCCTAAACAGAGCGCCGCAACCGTTTGGCCGCGGGGCCAAATGATCAGCGCGTTTTGTTTGGCCGTAGGGCCAAACGGATGTGTCGCTCGTTCCACCATTAGGTGGAACGAGCGCGGCACCTAGTTCCACCGTAAGGTGGAACTAGGTACCGCGCTCGTTCCACCTAATGGTGGAACGAGTGCGCCATGCTTTGCCACCACGGGCAAACGGACAGTTCGTCCGTTCCACCCATGGTGGCAACGGCATCGGGAATCTGTTTAGTTAAAAAAATGGATTTCATGATTTCGGATAAAATTTTTTTTAAAAAAACTTACCGGAACATTCATGAAGCCTTTTGCCCTTCATTCCTTTGGCGGCATGTCGTTTTAGGTCGGGTTTTTTGAAAAGCTAAAAAAACTAGAGAGGATTTGAGAGTTTTTGGTTTTTAATTTGAAATTGTGAGGAGGGCATAAACGTCAAAAGGGTGCGGTGGAAAGTATAACCTTTGCAGTATATAGCAGTTCACTTGTTATAATATCAATAGAAAATTAACAAATATATTGTATATTTTTATAATAAAAAACTAGGGGATCTTTTTTTCTACCGATTTGGGCCATTCCTTCATCATCCCCGTGATTTGGCCAGAACGTAAAGTTCGGGAGTTCCAATGTCAGTAAAAAAAAAGATTTTAATTAATGACTCAAAGACTTTAATTGGTAATTATAATGTGTTTATGAATTTTTATGTTCATTATTCATTAATAATTGATAGGGCTAAAATATATAAACAAAATCAGTCTAATTTAAATAACTAATTTAATATTTAAATTAATTTTCAATGGAATTAAGGGCTAAAATAAAATTGAAAGAAAATTAGAGATTTTTTTTTTTGTTTATTTAAGGTAAAATTGATAGTTTTGTTTGATATTCTAATTATAATATTATATATATACTATTATTATTATGAGTATTGTAGAAGACAGTATTGCACTAAATACAAAAGTTTTCGTAAAAGCTGGACCTTATTTCTGGAATTGTATTTTCTCATGTGGGCCTTTTTAATGTGTTGTTTTTTATTTTTAGTTTTTTTCATAATGTATTTATATTTATAATTATATGAAGCATGGATTATTATTATTTTATTATTATTATTATTATTAGATCAAGCAAATAACAATAAGAATAAAAAAGAATGCATATACACTTAGGCCCCGTTTTGGAGGAAAATATTGTGTTCTGGAAAATATTATGGAGGGAAAATATTTTTCAGGAAAATAAAATATTTTTCTGTGTTTGGCAACAATACTGGAAAATATTTTCCAACCACTAAATATAGATTTTCTGTATTTTTTTATATTTTCAATGGTATATATAAAGCATAAAAAAAAAGAGATTCACATGTATTAAGCACAAATTAAGCACCAAAAACACACATAAACTGTAAGGTACCGTTTGGTTCGTAGAATTGAATGGAATGGAATGGAATAGAGTTGCTATTCCAAAGGAATAGAATAGCAAATAATAGACTAAAAATTTCTTAGAAATAACTATTCCTATGTTTGCTTGGTGGAATAAGATATAATAAATATATAAATTTTCATTTAAAAGACAACATTACCCTCAAATCTATTACTATAAGTGGTACATTATTGTGTTTTTTTTTTCATTTTTTCTTCATTTTTTCGTGTTTGCACGTTTAGTTTTTCGGTTTTTCCGGTTTTCCCTTTTTCTTTTTTTTCGCGTTTTTTATTTTTCGCAATTTGTTACTTTTTCGTGTTATTCACATTTTTTTCACGTTTTCACGTTTTTTGTATTTTTCACGTTTTGTATATTTCGTGTTGTTCATGTTTTGTGCCTTTTCAAGTGTTTGTTTGTTTTTTTGCGTTTTTGTTTTTTTCGCTTTGTTCACCTTTTCATGTTTTTTGCGGGTTTTTTTCATATTCTCGTATTTTGTAACGTTTTCACGTTATTCATGTTTTTCGTGTTTCATATTTTTCGCATTTTTATATTTTTTAACGTTTTCCTCATTTTTCTCTAAACGCGTATGTTTTGTGGAAAATGTTTTACCCTTTTGAAAATGATAAAACATTTTCCCTTATTTCTTCTTTCATTTTCGATTGACTTAACACTTACTTTCTTTTGACTTATTTTCCTGCCTAAACAAACACCGGAAAATTGAAAAATATTTTCCTGTATAATGATCGCGTCGGGTAGATATGGTGGAGCCTCAACAACAAAATGAACGTAGTTTTGCATGTTGGAAGCCCAACAAGCTTGACGAATGCGAGAAGTCTCAACAAGAGACAAGATATGTTCTAGACAGGATGTGTTTCATGTAGGACGCAGTTTCGTGCAGAACATGGTTTGGTGTAAGAATATATTCCATGCAGGACATATTGTTGTACAAAATGTGTTTTATGCAGGTAATTTGAACCCTATGAAGCTCGAGTCAGGCGACTGCATTAAGCAATCGAGTATGATGATTAAGAAGTTAACAAGCAAAAGTTTTAGCAAACTGGGAACATATCCAACCAAGTAAGAGGCATTCTACTAGTGAGCTGAAAAGTGAGACGACCAGGAGATCTTATTAGATCCTATTAAGGAAAATAATCAGTGGGTACGAGCTTAATCAGAGATTTGACGGAGGCAGAGCGTAAGACCATCGATGAAAAAACCCCGGGGTTTTTAATGCTGGGGTTTTAATGTTGGGTTTCAAGTTCGACCTTGAACTCTTCCCTAGGGAGATGGCGAAGTAACCCAAAACGATGTCATTTGGACGGAGAACCAAGGGTGGTAATTTGTATATAATTTGATGTTATAATATCTTCTTGATGAATTATTTTCTTTATTATGGAAGTTTTGTGAATGTTGGTGTTCGTACTTTAACCGTGTAATTCATGCATTAATAGTGTATTGAAATACCAACATTGACAAAACTATTTCAAAATAATATGGTGTGCTAGTGTTTGTTTTGCAAGATGCTATTAACAAAGCGATCGTGAAGTTGTGTTAGTGGACAATCGTCGAGAATGTGATCAAAGCAGCAATCAAGAGCATGTCTTGAGTCCACTGGCTATTGAGAAGTGGATTTGTATTTGGGAATTGTGATGTCAGTTGGAATTTGATTCGATGGTTGGGAATTCGGTTCAATCGTGGTTGACAAATTTTTGTATGAGAATTTGTTGTGGGAGCAAGTTGGTATTCAGGTTTGTCATCGGTGTTCCAAGCCCCTTTCTCCCCTATCGCTGGGGACAACGATACCCGAAGTGGGGGAGAAGGAATGGACCCGTAAGGGCCATTAATATAAGTATAATCTCTATAAGAACCATAAATATAAGTATATAATCGTATAAGATATATGGAATACTCGGATAAAGGATATTAGAAACACTGGTACGCTAGAAGAAATTTTTCACATTTTTCAAACTTCGATGAATTTTCTTTTTCTATTATTGTGGAAGTGAAATCTTTCAAGTTCAGTGGGTAGAGTTCTGCATCAGTTGAAGATTTGCCAAGTTGCGGAATGGTGGTTGAAATTGAGTCAAGTTTTCAAGGGTAAGGGTCGGAGAACTCGAAGCAAGCGGAGTTTAGTGGGGGGAAATGAAGCAGCGGTTGATTTATGCGGAACCGTGGTTGTTATTCTTGGTGAAGTGAAGTTCTCCTTTCGAATCCATCAACGAGGACGTTGATAATCCAAATGGGGGAGAGTGTCACGGGCGGAGATTTGACCGTAGGCAAATCTCAGCCTATGGCTTGGACCAAGGTGTAAATATTGGCATAGCAAAGGCATTGCAGAAGGTTTGCGTCAGAATTGTGCAATATCAAGCCATCGGCGAGGAATTGCGGCAGCGGCGGGAAGATCGGGCCCGTGGACTATGTCCACGCCAATTCTCCCAAATGGGGAAACTTTCCCCGCATGATCCAAAGGCTATAGGCTTAATATATTCTATAAGGGACCTCCATAAAAGATTAGAACAAACAGGGGCCTCTAGACGTACCTTTGAATAGGTTGTGATGTGTGGGGCATATGTGTGTCCGGCGGTAACATGACCCGAGTTGGTATAAGAAACACTATAGGAGGGGACAGGATCTCAGGCGTCGGATCTCCGCCAACCCCTGGGCCAGTTGTCGGGACTGGTTTAAGTGATCCACCCTAGTCCACTAGGGACTAGGAGAGTTGGGCACCCGGCCTTCGGGAAGGGAGGCGGATGTCTCCGTTCGGGTGGAATCCCGACGGAAATTTTGGGTGGGCCCATAGTGCGAGTTGCTTATATATCGAGGTTTAACCACGATAAACCCCTCCGAGACGGATTACAGATATATGAATTGACGGGATGCCTACGGTTAAAAGGGGATAGACCCCTCCGGATGGTGTTTGGCTGGCCGAGACTCAGGAAAACCTCGGCGCCACACGGGGCATTGGCTAGGCCTTCGGATGTGCCCCGTGACACTAATCTGGTTGGGATGTTTGATAGCCCCGTCTCCTCCTCCACTTTTAATTAAGAAAATAGGTAAATAAAAAGGCAAACAACGAAAGGATAGAATAAAATCAAAAGCAAATGGAGATAGTACATCTTTTTGTTGAGGTGGATCCAAAAGTAAATTATCAGGTACTAAATTTTAATTTTAATTTTTTAGACATTTAAATATGATATGCATACTTGTTTAATTTTCAATTAATATGTGTACTTAAATTTATTTCATTAGTTCGTCTCAAATGATAATATCTAGCTTCAATTACCCTCATTATGCACAATTAATATCAACGAATGTGCAACTTCAAGTGCCAACATCTATGCAATTGACATTCACTCTTTCGAATCTGATAATATAATTTGTTTATTTTTAGGTTTCCCTTTTTTTTCATTTCCATCTCTTTTAATTCGATTACAAATTTGTCTTTTTTAGATCTCCAATGAAAGTAGTTATGATTTACCTCCATTGTTTACGTCTATGCTTCCAAACATTAACTCAAATTCATCTAGATAATTAACATGTTATACTATTTTAACTAAAATACCTATCTTTTGTTATTGTTATTATAACTACTATTATTATAATTACTATATATACTTTTTTTCCTATAAGGTTTGGAGCTCGTTTGCAAATATTCCTCCTCAAAGTTAAGATTGGACGGTTAGAGATTAAATGCAATTTTAATTATAGTAGAATGTAATTTCGTAAACTAATTTTTTAAACGAATTGGCATAATCCAAATTTCAAATTATGCATAAAATTAAACACTAGACTTTAAATAATTTGATATTTTTCGAACCATCTCAATTGTGTTTTGATCAATTATTAAACCTAACAAAGATTATATCCAAACTGAGTTTATCAAAACATATCTAATTAACTTTTCCAGAGACTAATTCTTAACTAGAAATTAATGAAATTAGCTAAGTATATGATAGTACATTGGGTAATAGTTTCATTTTTTTTACAACAGTGGTAAAAAAAAGTACAACACACTGTATTTTTTGTGCCAAATGGAGACTTTCTTTTTACAAAAGAATATCTTTAGGATATCATATACATTGATATTAACAAAAAAAAGTAACTTTTGAGGATAGTGTTGATTTTATATGCCAATTGGAGATTTTCTTTTACAAAATAATATCTTCGGATATCATATACATGATATTAACCAAAAATTAATTAATTTTCAGGATTTTATTGATTTTGAAAATCAGATTTGGTATGTTTGCAAACAGTAACAAAGTATATAAATATGCATGTATTAGAATATGTTAATTTAAATTTCATTAAATAATTTGAATACCAAAAAGAAAACGAAATGAAGAGTCTTCAAATTCTTACCATCCTCATCCTGCTCCTTTTGATGATCACTAAAGGTATATAAACCTTATACTTGTTTGCTATAATTCAAATGCTAGGCATCTTAGCGATTGGCTCTTTTTTTTTAATTCAAGACAAAATTGATGGTTTGTTTTGATATTCTAATTGTAATTTTCATCTATTATTATTATTATTATTTAATATTTATTCAATTTTTGGTTGGTCATTTTCCAAAAAACACCACATATATGCTAAAAATAATAAAAATCAATGTAAGGTTTATTTACCAATTTTTAAAAATCCATTAGTAATTATTTTCTACTACTTGTTTTATGTTTTTTCTTTCTTTACTGCGCTACATAAAATATTTTTATTTTAGTGAATGAAAGGAGCATTGAAGAAGCAACCCCAACGAAGCTTTGTGTAAGATTTGAACGGATCCATAAATCTACAGAGAAGGCTTGCATTGATTTGTGCTTGGCTAAATATGGTGTGTCTAGCGGCTACTTTGTTGTTTCTGGAATTTGCAATTGTATTTTTCCATGTGGACATTATTAATGTGTGTTTTATTCTTTTATTAGAAAAAACCATATTTTATATTTATAATAATTATATGAAGCATAAATTATGATTATTATTGTCATTATTATTATTATTATTATTATTATTATTATTATTACTACTAGAAATAGGCCCGTGCAATGCACGGTTTTCATATTTTCTTAGTTAATTTTTTCAATTAAATTTATTATATTCAATTAAATTTATAAAATTATAATGTTTCTCTCCCATTCTAAAAAGACAGTACATGTTTTTATTTAGTCTGCCTTTCATTATAGATCAACATTATTTTATTGACTTAATTTTTCAATTTTTTTTATATTCACTTATTTTATGTACATTGTTATTGCATATTATGGAAATTTTAAGTAGAGATTATATAATTCTTCAAAAAAAAAAAGTAGAGATATAAAAAATTCATGTTTAAAAAATTATCCTTATATTTTTTTAAAACTCCATTAAAAAAAACCCACCATATACCGTTAACGTTAAGCCCTATAGTAATCTTTTGGAATTTTTATATAAAAATCATAAATACATATAATATACAATTAAATCATATCAAACTTAATTATAAATGTCACTTTTTATATTATAAATAAAGTATGGTTTTATATCCTAATTAAAAAATTCTAGACCTCAATTCATAAATCACAAACCTTATAAACATTATTTTTAAAATATTTTAAAAATAATAATTTACTTAAGTTGGCATAATTAAAATTATTACTTAACATAGTTATACATAATTTTTAAAAGATTAATTTCTATATAAATTTTCTTATTATTTATTTTTCCCAAGCTTTTTCAATCATATATATAAAAGATCAACCATTTTCGTGAGCTTATTTATAGTTGCTTATATTAGTCCAAAAATAGAATCCCTTGGAAATTAGGGATCGAACAACAGTTTGTGCCAGCATTAGCTTCGTCCTGCCAGCATTTAACATAACAATCATAATAAAAGCCTTAGCTTCTTCCTGCCAGCATATTAAATAATTCTCATAATCATATTAAACATAATAATCATAATAAAAGCCTTAGCTTCTTCCTGCCAGCATTTTCCACTCATAGATAACATCAATTGAAGATACCTAATCAGAATATATCATTGGACAAAGGTAGTAGTATGCAAGTGTTTACATGTAAATGACCTCATTAATATCCTATCCAATAGTTTCTCAACATTTGCACAACCTAAAAATATATAGCATATGGATATACGCTACAATTGATTTAGAGTCCATCTTTATCTACTTAAGCAGGTAATTTCCTTTCTACTTAACTTACCCTAGAATGTGTTGTTTTCTACTGACCTTAGTGCTTTATTTTTATTTTTTCTTTATCAAACCTCAGTGCTTTAATATATTTGGATAATTAATGATATATGCCTACTGGTTACTGCCTCTAGTTATAAAGTTTCATATAGTCACGTGTTGTTGTTGTTCCATTGGCGCAACGGTAAACGTTGTTGTCGTGTGACCAAGAGGTCACGGGTTTGAGTCTTAGAAGCAGCCTCTTGCCAAATAAATTGACAGAGGAAGGCTTGCCCCCAGTACACCCTTGTGGTGGGACCCCTCTCCGGACCCTCGCTCAGCGGGGACGCGTAGTGCACCGGGCCGCCATTATAAGGCAAGGCAAAGAAGCAGTCCAAACCTCTAATGATGCCTTTGTTGGCCATGGCAGAGCAAGTATGCCCAAAATAATAATTATAAAAATGCTTGGAATATGATTGACGTAATATTACTTATTTTAATTTTAATAAAAAGAGAAAATATAAGAAAAATACATAGTAAGTAAAAGCTCTTATTCTTTAATTTCATGACAATTGTGTAAATATTTACAATTTTACATATTAAAACCTTATGAATATGTAAAATATTTACTTCAAAAAAAATGTTGAGTGTGGATGACATAAAATCCTACAGCATTTAACTGTTCAATTTTTAATAGTATAAATTATGAAAAAAACACTTCAATTTTTCATTAAGAACTTCTTGTACTCATTTGATTTTATTGATGCCACTATTAAAAAATGATTAATAAAAAAGTAATTATTTATTATTATTAGGTGTGGAATGGAAATTCGAAGCTATATTCCATTTTTTATTATTATAAATTGGGGATGGAGCAAAAAGCCCAAACCATATTCCATTATATATATATATATATATATATATATATAAGATTTAATTAATTGTAAAGATAAATTAATTAAATAATTAACACCATATTATTCGGAAATTAAATATTAATAAAAGAACTTCAATGTGATTGATAATTTGTAATATAGAGTGATGTGATTAATTGATGTCATGGGAAATTAGACTATATTTGTACACGTCAATTTTCTTTAATAAAAAAAATCAAATATAGCTAATTTTTCATCAACCATGTTTAAAATGCTTACACTACAAGAAAGTTGACTTTTTGTGGCGAAAAAATAGTGGGGAAATATGTTTCACACAGAAAATAATAAATTTGTGGGGATTTATAAATTCGCCACGAAATAATACATATTTGTGGGGAGTAAAATATGTCGCCACAAAATTTTATATATTTGTGGGGAGTAATATATTTCGCCACAAAATTTTACATATTTGTGGGGAGTTTATAATTTCACCACAAAGTTTAAAATATTTGTGGGGAAATTGAAATTTCGCCACTGAAAATATAATACAATAGTGGGGAGAATTGACATTCCCCACAAAAATATAAAATATTAGTGGGGAGTTTATAAATTCCCCATTAAAAATACTTATCTTAATTATCTGTTATTATTATTAGTTTAAAATAATTAGTAAATATTATTATTATATTAAAAAATTATGTAGATAGAAAATTAAAAAATAAATATTTCAGTATAATTTTTTTAAAACTTATAATATTAATTTTATTATTATATATATATATATCATATTAAATTACAAAATTATTTACAATTTTAATTTTATTAAGAAATTTTTAATTTAATTTACTTTATTTATTAATTAACAATATAAATATACTTTGTTAAACAAATATAAATATTTTTTTAAACAAATATAAATATACTTTTAATAATATTGCGGGTTTGACGGTTCATGGACCATGGGTGCTCACCCCGTCCTTGTTCTGTCTCGTCCCAATTTCTATCAAAAAATAAATATACTTTTAATAACATAATTTAATTTTTTTGTGTTACCTACTTATTATTGTATTTTCTAAAAATATACATATATATTTTCTTCACATAAATATATCTAATAATGATTACATATTATAGATCATTTTTTATGAAAAACTTAGTTTTACGAGTAGTTTGAGAAAATAAACAAAAATAACGGGTACAATTTGAATGTAAATAAGTTCACTTCACTATAATGCGTGGAATTTTTTTTATTTGACTTGATAATTAACTAAGAAAATTATACTATGCAATGATATTTTTGACAAAAAAATATAATTTATACGTTTTTTTAAATCAAATATAATTTATACTTAAAAACAATATTAATGAAAAAAATAGTTAAACCAACCATATTTAACAATTACACAATGCTAGTTCTTTTACCATTTTTTTTAACATGCTTTAAAAATAAAATGTAATTTAATATTTAGTGTAATATAAAAATAAAATTTCATAAAAAAAAATCAAAAAATAACTTAATATTTGCGCCCAAATGTTGAAGCAGGGAAGAATTACATTCCCCAAATATTGAAATTGAAAACCCTATTTCCCCTTTTTCCACCGCCTCCTTTATCCCGCTTGTTTTCTAATTTTCCCATTTTCATTTCCCGCTTCACTTTCTCCCTTCCCCCTTTCTACTTGCCCTCTTCTCCGTCTTTCAATTAGTCCAACAAAATCCCGAATTCCCCATTCATATTCTCTTCTCAGATGACCCACCTGCCTTGACTGCACCACCGTTACCACCACTTGGGTTCATCGGCTCCCTCCTCCTTGTTGGCTAGCCCCCGCTCGCTTTCCTTTTTTTGAGGCTTCCCGCAACACAATCACAACTGTAGTCCCTGGTCGACCTTTATTGAAGCCATTAGCCATTTCAAGCTCGATCCCTCCTCTCTCCGTTAAGATAGCCGAGTCAATTTCATTCATGTAAGTACGAACCCTAATTTTATGGAATTGAAACTTTAAATGGGATTTTGAGATGAAATATGGAATGCTGGGTGATTCGAGTAAACATATGCCTAAGAAACAATTGTTGTTACCTTGATTTGTGTTTTCATCTACTCTATAGTCGGTCTCCAACCCGAATCCAGTTTTCATTATATTTCATTAATTTGATGCGTTGTAGTTAGGAAGTTCTAAGAATTGCATTTATACTATCAATTCGATGCATTTAAAGTTTCAAAATGGTTATTTTGTATTGTCTTTTATTTTTAAAGTTTCTACATGGTAATCTCTGTGGTATGTATGCTGTTTTTTAGATAGTGCATTGTTTGAATTTTCAATTGGGATGCAATTTTTGATCTTTGGTTAATCAATGTCTAGTTACTATATTTGGGCAACTGTGGAGACTTGAGCCCTTACCTGTAGAGAAGAAATCAATGTGGAAAAGAGAGATGGAATGGCTTTTCTGTGTTTCTGATCACATTGTTGAATTAATTCCCTCTTGACAAACATTTCCTGATGGAAGTAAGCTTGAGGTAAGCTTAAATTCACAATTAGATAGATATAATTTGTGCAAGTCCTTTGAAAAAACTTAGAATTTTCCTTCTGAATATAGTTAACTCAGCTACTTGGTTGCTTATGATTGTAACTTTTCAGCTTTATTTCAAGATGTTAGTCTGGTATGTAGCCTTTCTGTATTGTCGGGTTGGCCATTTCTGATACGACTACACGTTTTACACTATTGTCATTTTTCTAGAATTTATATCATATAGAACCATATGGAAGATGTATATAACATTACACGATTTTGACACTATAACCCGAAATTGCTACCCTCAGAAAGCTTAACCTGATCAATAGTCTTTTTGCTATTGTTGACAAATTTGGTTCAATTATTGGGAGAGAACTTATTTGGGAAAAGCTAATAGTGTTCTGTATTTGTTAGGTGAGGAGTTGCAGTCGAATGTCAGTTCTTTTCATTAATCTTCCAGCTCTGAGTAAATTGGATAATATGCTTCTGGTAAGATTTAGAATTTGATTGTTTGTCTATTGACATTTTCAAATCGAGTGATCATTCATTCTGACAGGGTTGCTCTTCTTTGATTTTCAATTGACATGATGTGTTGGAGAGTTTCACATATACAAAATTTTGGTATGTTGATCAAGGGATTGCAGGCCCAGAAGCGGATGGTTCAACCTCATTCTGCAAAGCACTCCAGAGGCAAGACGAGGAATGGTGGCTGCTTGTGCCCCGTATTCCTACTGGTGGCCTTACTGAGAATTCAAGAAAGTAGTTGAACCATACTCATGAATGCACGAATCAAATACTGAAAGCTGCAATGGCAATCAACAACATTGCTTTGTCCGAAATGGATGTTCCTGACTCATACTTGGAGTCACTTCCAATGGTCTGCTTCTTTGAATGTTCGAACACAATTACATATTCATGTTTTTGTTATATGATATTGAGTTCTATTTCTTTGTTTTCAGAATGGGAGAGCTTGCCTAAGGGAGCTCATATACCGCTATTTCTTTGATATATCACTGTTACAATGCATACTGTAACCTAAATTTTTTTCCCTGAATTGCATTGACAAGCGTATTTTACACAGAGTAGCAGTTCGGTCGGAATCCACAAGCAAAGGTCAGCTATGGAGGTTTGTGTCCATTCCCTCTCTCTCTTCCCGACCTCGGCTTTTCTTTGGTTTTTCTAGCGATTTCTGCTCCATTGCTTGGGTTTGAGATGCTTACTGTGTTTCTTTTGTTGGAGATTGGTGTTTTACTGTGATTAATTGTTTTGAGATGCATATGGGTTTGTTTACTGTATTTGTTTGATTTTCTCTTTGTTTATATGCTTCTAGAGATTTCATAATCTTCTTGTTTTTGATTTTATAGTTTCTATCCTAGGGTTTCTGTTTCTCTGCATTTTGGATTGTTGAACTTGTTATAATTATGAGATGAAGAGCAAAACTAAGCTTTGTTTTGAAAATTGGCCTGAGTTGTTTATTTTTCTTTAGATAAGTCTCTCGAACTTTGGAAGGGAAATGTGAAAAGGTCAACATGTTCTATTAGTTTGTTGTATGCTCCTATTATGCAATTTACTTATTAGTTATTTTCTTCTACTTCTAATGTATGAATAGTTACCTGTGTTTTCTTCTTTGCTATCTAGCTTAGTTACCTCACTCTGGAATGCCATTAAATGCATAAAGAGAAGCTGAGAATTTCCTCTCATATTTCATCCTCTTCATTGCTGTTCTAAGCATTGAAGGCTCATCTCCATAGACATTCCCACATCGTCTACAAATTGGAAATCTACAGCTCCTATATTGTTCTCTTCTCCTCCTTCTCCCTCCACTTCTGCTTCCAAATCCATTTCTATTTTCTCTTATTTCTGATTTAAACATGACTCAAAGATGTTTGCCATCACATCAATGGCAGTTAACTAGTACTACTGTTAATGTAATGATCGTTTAAGAAAGCATAATCTACTTGACCATTGAGAAAATCAGAGAATTGGGTATCCGAAAAATCGGTTGCTTCTTCTCTATATTCCTCAATTTGATGCTTTTGTTGCTCCTTAACAGGCAAAGAAGGAGAAGAACAAGATGAAGAAGAGTTATTGTTGTTGTTTCGTGCTTTAAGTCTTGGGAGAAGAAAGAGTTGCAGAAGAAGCTGCAGAAGAAGAAGAAGGCCAGAAGTTGCAGCTTTATCATAAGCTCTTGCTGCTTCTTCTGCAGTATCAAAAGTACCTAACCATACTCTTATTTTCTGTATTGTGTCCCTAATCTCAGCCACCCATCTGCCTGAGGGCCGCCGGACACCGACGAATTGCTTCTGTGGAATCCGTGCTCTCGCCGGAGTCCGCCAAGGACAGCTACCTCGGCTGCTTCTTTGACCATCTCATCCCAACCTAGAGTGAGTTCTTCTGTGGAGGTGTTGTTGTCACTAGTCTTTCTTTTCCTTCCCATGTTTTAGTTTAGTTTAGTTTTTGAGGTGTTAAGGTTGTTATTTCAGTTATGTTTTTGATAGCATTTATTCCAGGAGTTCTATCACCTCTACTTCAAATCTGGAGGTTCTGATCTTCCTAGGATATTTGGGATGATGGCTTCTCTTCTAAATTCAAAGGGTATTCATTCATTTCCTTGTTTCTGCTTTATTTCATCCCCGCTGTTCTATTCTCTTCATCGGTTTATGTATTACTATTGGTCATTTCTTTCAATCTTGCTTGGTTACCGATCTTTCTGTCATCTGGTATCACTCAAATTGGTCTAAGCTAAGTTGTCTTGTTCAACTGGCAATATGTCCACATATTCCATTTTACTTTATTGATTATTATAGATCGACCTCTCATTTATACTTTGGTTCTTTGTCATCAAGGTCCGTAATCAGACCTCATGCTTGGAAACTTATCTGCAGCTTAAATGGACACAGGTGATCCACTTAACCTCATGCTTTTAAGTAATTAATGTTGAAAAAGTAAATAAATGTTGAGGAGGCTTGTACTTGGATAACAAGTGGTATTGAATTTTAGGTTCAATTTGAGTGGCGGCAAGAATACAAGAGCATTGTTCGGTATTTGCTTGGTAAGTTCCACTCTCTAGACTGGCAAATTTCATTGTATCTTTCTTAATTTCATTTATACAATTAATAGCTTAATTATCTTTAGGAGTTTAGAGCTCATTTTTACGGGTATTTATGCAGTGCATGTCTGCCACAACACAAATTACAAAGGGCGAAACAAGGAAGACAAGGTGACTCGATGCTTATCAAATAATTAACAAAGGTTTGGTTTTCTAATTCTGAGTTTTTTGCCTCTTTTCTTGCATGATTATTAGCTGTATTAAATAAGAGAAGAATGAGTCAATGAAGCATAGCTTTTCAATCCTCTGTTTCTGCATGTTTTTACTACTTTTCCCTGTTCCTTAGAGTCAATGTTAATGCCATGACTAAACAAAGGTAATGTGGACTTATGTTATTCATTTTGTGTCTTAAAGTTATGATGGTACACTTGTACTTAAAATCTTTTTTCCTGATGCAGAGAATGCCTTGAGGATTGTAAAGAAGTTGTGCAATCTCTAATTTATGCTGCAATAAGAATTTCTGAGATTCCGGAACTACGAGACCTTCAAAAAGTGTTCACTGAATGATACCAGAACAGTCTCGAACCGTTTACTAATAAGCAGGTGCAATAGATTAGATTAGATTAGATTAGATTAGATTAGATTAGATTAGATTAGATTCTCTAGTCCAATAAAGATTAGTAGTTTCATATTTCATTTGCAGCTGACTTGTTAAATGAAACATGCAGTTTGATGAGAGTTTTGTGCCGGTTTCTGCTACAAAGGGACGAAGCTTGAGCTCCTTGATGAAATAGCAGCAGAATTCAATCTGAATTGGAATTCTAAATTCTTGCAAAATGCTCACTTCACATGTAAGCCTCATTCTCTACGTTCCTTGATGCTTTGTGATACTTCTCTTCAGTAGTGTTTCCGTGTTCATTTCCGTGCAACATAGACTTAGTGTTATTTTTAAGGGATAATGTACCAAAATAGACCTAAGGTTTTCGGGGAAGTACCAATTTAGGCTCAACGTTCAAAATAGCACCAATATACATAATATTGGTGCTATTTTGAACGTTGAGCCTAAATTGGTACTTCCCCAAAAACCTTAGGCCTATTTTGGTACATTATCCCTATTTATAATGCAAAGATTAGTTGGAGGGAGAGATTATTTAGCTAGTGAAGATATGATGGCTGAGGAAGATGGCAGCAAAGAAATTTGAAACCAATTACAAATGGTTAGCTTGATGTATGTAAACATTAATGTTTGCACATAAGGGATTTAATATTCAGATTGTTAATTCACTTTGCAGTTGTAAAAGCAAAATGTAACTTTCTTTTTGTCTGGTTGCTTCTTGTGCTAGTATGTATTTCAGCAACTAAAATATACAATTTCCTATTGATCACACGAGCTTTAGATTTCTGTTTGGCTTCATTTGATAATAATAATTTCTGGATGATTTTTGTGCTGGAAATATAGTAAATCATGTAGCCTTTATTCTGAAAAGTTATTCTTTTATGGTTTAACAAGTCATAACATTGTCTTGTATGGTACATTTTGTCTTGCATTTTACATTTAGGATGTTGAAATACTTTCAATTAATATACATTTGACTGGAATCACAACTATTGCTTTATTTTTCTTATGTGAATAGATGGAATTCATGTAGCTTACCTGCACATGGAATTTCAGTTTTACACCCTTTTACTTCTCAATGAGTGTAAATTGATTTACTATTTACTCTCTCTATATATATATCGAGTTCCCTTCAATCCAAATAAATTAATCAAAACTAGAAAATATTATGTATTATTTGTTGGGATATAAATATTTGCAAAATTGTGAATTTGTAAGGAAAATTTCCCCACAAAAAGCTACATATTATTTGTGGGGATATAAATATCTCCCCACAGTTTTTCTTGTGAATTTGTGGGGATATAAATATTTCCCCACAGAACAGCAGTACGATTAGTGGGGATAACTAATCGCCACAGAAAAAAAAACATTTTGTGGTGACTTGTGAGTTCGCCACAGAAAAGAATACATTTTGTGGCGAACTAGGATTTCGCCACAAATGTGTATCTATTGTGGCGAATTAAATTTTCGCCAAACTTACTTTTAATGTCGCTCTAACAGTGGCGATCATGTGGCGAAATTTTTTTCGCCACAAAAGGGTTTTAGTGGCGAAATTTTGATATTCTGTGGGGAATATTTTCCCCACAATAAATCTGTTTTCTTGTAGTGTTATATGACATAAGATAAAGAATCAGCATTCATTCACTTTAGATAGAATTAAACTATATACTTTAGAGTTTATGAGCAAGTCATTCCCTGCTGCAGCAAAAGTAATGCCAATCTCCCATAACACCAACTGAAAATTAAATGAACTGTTGATAGAAAGATAAATTTAACAGAAATAAAAAAGGGGGAAAATCTGTTATTATCCAATAGGCTGATTACTAATTTCTGGCTTAGGTCATTCATAATCCCTTGTATCAATTTTGTAAATTATACTTAATTAAGACTGAATTAATTGATAAAAGTGTTTTAATAGATAATGTAAAAGATATATAAAACTTAAATTAACATACATCTGTAGAATAATTTCATGTCTTTTTATGGAATATCCACCAATGCATCGTAGTGGCTTCTGATGGAGTTAACATGCTCAATAAAAAAAATGTCTTAGCGGTAATATGGCCTTGAAAATAGACATCACAAAGGCTTTCGATACAACTGGATTGGGCTTTTCTACTTGAAGTGCTTGAGGCCTTTGGGTTCTCTCTTCCTTTTCGGGATTGGATACGAAGCATTCTAGCATCTGTCGAATCTCAATTATGACTAATTCTGTCACTCATAGCTACTTCTCATGCTCTTATAGGGTAAGACTATCTCCTATCTTGTTTAGTATTTCTGAAGGCTACCTCATTAGGCTCCTCTCTTCCCTAGTTGATTAAGGACTATTGATCCCCATGGCTTATTCAGGCACATACATGTTCTCTACTCATCTTCTGTATGCGGATGACATCCTTCTATTCTGCAAACCCTCCCTCAGTAATGCCAGACTTTTATATCCAATCCTTCCAAAGTATGGTTTAATGTCAGGTCAGATAGTTAATTGGCAGAAATCGGAAATATTATTTGGCCAATCGATCACGCCACGTCGTCGATTGCAACTTGCTTTAGTAACAAAAATACAGATTGGGTCCTTACCGTTCAACTATCTTGGTGTCCTTCTCTTGAGGGGAGCCCTAAAATCTTCTTATCTTTGCTGCCTTCGGATAAAATATCCAACACATTATCCAAATGGAAGGGACATAAACTCTCTACGGCGGGCATGTTGACCATGGTTAAGGTTGTTATCACTGGGGCCTTAATTCACTAGTTTATTGTTTATAAAATGGCCAGCGAGCCTTCTCAAACGCCTTAACACGCACATGAGGAATTTTATCTGGTATGGTTCTATCTATGAGCATAAATTGGTGGCTCCCCTTGGAGAGATTGTGTGAAATCGCTCACGGAGGGAGGTTTAGGTGTTAAACGGTTGCATACTTTCAACTTGGCATTATCGGGCAAGCTGGCTTGGGGTTAATTTGTTGCAGCTCCCTAGGGAGTCGCCTACTTTAGTCTCGGTTCATTGGACTGTCAGGTCTATCTAGAACAATGACAAATTCATCCGTTTCGTGCTCGGTTAAACTGGCCTATGGTCTTTTGCAGAAACATTCCTTCTAGCGGATTGGTAGGACCTCCAGACTCAATTTCTGAACTTCAAAATGGATTAATCCATGAGTTTTTATACAAACACAATTAGCGCCTACCCGCAATCTTGTGGAGGGGGTGAATGATTTTCTGCATGGATCGAATTGGATAAACCTACCTCCACTACCGCAACACTTGATTCAATCAATTGATTTGTTTCTCAAAGCGGAGAGGAGTTAGATCTGTGCATATGGAAGACTGTTGAGAACGGCATTGTCACGGTGCAGTTATTCTATCAGTGGTTGCAGACACCGCCGGTTAGGCCTGATTTTTTCCTATTCATTTTGTAGGTCTTGATTCCGCCATTGAGGTCTCTCGCGCTGGTGAGCTTTCAAAGGCTATTTACCAACCCATGACTTGCTTTGTCAACACGGTATTACTATTTTCTTCCACTACTACTTCTGTCAGTGCCAAAATGAATCTATCCAGCACTTTTTTAGGGAGTGTGAATTTGGTAGACAAATTTGGTTGAGCATTGGATTATTGTTCAGGTGGAGGATGGAATTGAACATGAACTTTGTTGATTTCTTGCAGCATGCAGCAATGCAACGTTTCAGTGCTCAAATTTATTCACTGTGGATCAGTGCGTTGGTTCAGGGAGTTTGGGTAATTTGGTTAGCTAGAAATGATTTCATATTCGAGAACGTTGCCCCTTACATTCACCGCTCGCTCCGTCTTTTATGGTCATAGATTCAGAGAGCTAATCATCCATAGAAGGCTGCAGTCATGTCTACATCATGCCTTGAGGATACTAACGGTCTGTTGGGAAGCCCCACCTCGGGATTGGATCAAAGTAAACATAGATGCATCAGCCACTTCATGCTCGGGAGGTTGCATATGGGTCTTTAGGAAGCTGCATTGTCGGATCCTTTGCTTTTCCCTCGTCATTTACTTTCGCACACTTAGCGGAACTAGAGGCTGCTTTGCACGTGGTTAAATTAGCTCATTCCAAAGGTTGGATGTCAGTTTGGCTAGAAAGCGACTTAACATACGTCGTCTCATTGCTCAGGTCGCGCAAAGGGAAATTTCCATGGCAAAACTTTGAAAATTTGGGAAGTTTTCTCACTTTCACAACATTAATGCATCTCGTAGTTTCGCATGTCTACCGTGAAGGCAACATGGTCGGGGATGCACTCGCTAACTTGGTTCGGATTAGCACTACGGCTTCCTGGTGGGACTCCTATCCGAGTTCTTTTAACGGTTTAGTTAGTGAAAATTGTTTAGGCCGTTTGACGTATCATTTTTCATAATCTTTCTGTTTTCACACTTTTTATTTTGTTCTCCATTTATATATGAATTGAGCTCGGATAAAGGGTTCCATGGGGGTGCTAACCTGGTTGGGATGTCTGATAGCCCCGTCTCCTTCGCCACTTTTAATTAAGAAATTAGGTAAATAAAAAGGCAAACAATGAAAGGATAGAATAAAATCAAAAGCAAATGGTGATAGTGCATCTTTTTGTTGAGGTGGATCCAAAAGTAAATCATTAGGTACTAAATTTTTGATGACTAGTGGAGAATTTCCGACAGGTTTCCGTCTCTGTGGGGGCATCGTTGGGTTCGACGAGGGGAAGCTCCGATGCCAAAGTCAGTATAGAAGAACAAGAGAGCAAACTGAATTGACAAAGGGTAAGTGAATGTGTACCTTGATAGCTTGTGATGCAAGCTATATATAGTAGTGAAGTTGTAACCATTAGTAACTAGAAAGTCTCCATTAATGTTCCATTAAAGGCGGTTACTGGTTTCCTTTAATTATGCCGGTTAGCTTATTGATAGCTTATTAATGGTCTTTATTGCGGGATAGGCTCAGCTGTTTCAATAGCGGATTGAATGGTTATGGAGATTCACCTCACAGGTTCGCCCGCGGATCTCTTGTGGTGAGGTGTTGGTGATCCGCCTGTTGGATCCCTTTGCTCAATACGCCGTGATACTCCGGTATCAGGTGATCAACACATGGCGTCATAGGCGAATATCCCTTTTGATCATTGGGATAATATCTCAATGTTATCAGAAGCCCCCCTAAAGTTCCTTTAAAGTCCTTTAGGGCTTTTGAGCTTTTTCGCGTGCCGTCATGATTACCTGCATTAATGGTCACTCTTTTCGATGCCAACTGATGGGTGACACGTGTTGTGGGCGCGCCGCTCGAGAAAAGAGAAAACGCCTTCTTCCTTCCTCTCTTTCTCTTCCATTTTTCTTTGCGCTTTCTTTGCCCAGAGTTTTTCCCGGAGTTTCAGAGTCCTCCAAGCTTTTACTTTCATGTAAGTTCATCTTTTTTCATTCTATTTTTTTTGAATGTTTAGGAGCTCTTCTTCATCCTCCGAATCGACCTTCGAACTTTTTAATTTGACCTCTTCCTCTGAAATCGTAGTTAGCTGGACTACTTCTTCATCGGAAAATTCCTATTCCTCCGAAGATACAGTTAGCTCTAATTTAGCTGAGTTGCGTAACTCGGCGCGAAATAGTGGTCGAACTCGCTCAAGTAGAATTCGAAACCTTTCCGTCCCCGTTACTGGTACTGCTCCGGCAATAGATTTTAGGCGATTTTCCGGGATGGTGTCTTCTTCTTCTACCCCGTCTAGGAAAAAGTCGCATCGTACGGAGTCTACTCCATCTCGCATGAGCGCCGCGGATCTAGCGGATCTGGTGAGTCGCTTTCCGTGGATAAATAATTATGAGACCCAGTTGGCGGCTGCCCATCAATGACCTGCCTGTCCGCCAAGCGGATATCTATCTGTATATAGTAGTCATGTAGAAAGAGGGTTCCGACTTCCTCTTCCAAAGATGATGGCGGACATCCTTGCTTACTTTGACATCACTGCCAGCCAATTACATCCAAATGGCTGGTTAGATCTGGTTTTAGATTGTTACTTAGCTTCAAACTTAGGGGTAGTGTGCACCCCTCGTGTCTTTCGATCGTTTCATAAACCGTCAAAGCGAAAGTCTGAGTCTTTCCTCACTTTTGCAAAGTTTCGAACATATTCGCCGTTTAGCGGTAAGATGTCCAACGTCCATCTTTGGGACGAAAAATTCTTCTATGTAAAGATAAAAAAGGGTGAGTCTTTAGGCTTTCCATCATTCTGGAATGCCAAACCTCTGCATATGGCGGGAAACATGCGCATATTGACAGATAGTGATGAGGTAGTGGCGGATGCTTGGACATACGCTGACGCCTTGGACTTCATGATGAATGACATTCCTTTGATTCGCCAAGAAGGGGACAAGTTCATTTACTCAAAGTTTGCACAATTTGATCAAGGTAACTTTGTTTTTTCCTTGAACCTTGATTACCTTATTGTTCTCTTTGTCAGGGGTTTATCTAAGGCCAATCACGCTCTTATAGAGATGCGCAAGAAACTGAAGGAGGATGAGGCTCGAAAGAAAGGGCAGGCAACGGATCCCCAAAAGAGTGCAGGGAAACGTTCTGCTGATAAAATGGCCGATCCGCCTCTGAAGAAGAGGAAGCCTACCGCTTCTGGCAGACAAAAGTTTATGGTGGATGCCATGAAATCCGCAATGCCCTTGGCAGAGAAGGAACAAGTAAACTGTTTTGACCTTTTCCTTTTTGCCGTATTTTGAATATAAGTTCTAACCTTCCCATTTTTATGCAGTTGGCAAAGCCTGACCTGGGTGGTTATTGGTTCGCCAAACATGGTATCAAGGGATCTTTGGAGAATGAGTCTGTCATCAATGACCTGGACGAGGCTCTTGGTCAGTTGGGCGAGGTGCAAAAGAGCCAGAACCAGATCCCAGGATCAGCCCATGTTCAAATGGGAAAAACGGAGCTTCTAACAGTAAGTTCCCTCTGTCCTTTTGCTATTTTTGGATGAATGAGTGATCTCCTTTGGGGAGAGTTTTACTATTGTTCTTTCGTTTGAATGGACCGTTTGTATTGACAGATGTACACTCGTTTGCGTGCCATGGAGGCGGAGCTCCTTCAAGGTGTGGCGGATAAGGCCACTATAGAAAAGTTGGAGAAAGAAGTTGCTGATGCTAACGCGAATGCCGCGTCCGCCATTGCCCTCAAGGATGCCGAGATCCAGAAGCTGAAGGAAAAGATCGAAGCAGATGCTAAGGAGCATGAGGATGCTTTAGCAGACGCTGAATTCATGGCAGGGGAGCAAGCTTTCTTTTATGGCGAATGGATCATGGCGTATGTCCAACTGGCGTATCCTGAGATTGATTTTACAGATCCGGAGTTCGCCATTCCCGACCCAGATGTCGTCCTCAAATATCGCAAAATCCCGGACGTCAAGGATTACATCCGTGATCACGTTCGAAAATGGATGAAGGGATCCACCGAAGAAAGCAAACCCCTGGCCAACCTTAAACCCGTGGACCTCGATGAAATGCCCTCGAAGACAAGTGACCAGAGTGAGGAGCTAGTAACCAATAGCACTATTCCTCTAGGAGGAATTATCTCTGTTGAGCATGAAGCCCCACTGGAGGGCGTATCTGGTGTTGTAGAGAAGGAAGCCCCTTTGGAGGGCGCATCGGGGAAAACAAATGCTAAGGAGGATGCTCCTATTAATGTGTAGCTTTGTTTGTAAAACTTAAGTACAATTTGTTAATCCTTGCTATTATTTATTTTACTTCTAAGATTTGTTTTGAAGTAGGTGGCCAGCCGTACTCCATTTTGTGAACATTTGTGAAGGTTTGAAGTTGTTTTATTCCTTTAGAGGAAGTTAAGCTGCCTTAGCGATCGTCTTGCTACCTATCTTTGAGGTGAATCGATCCGCCCTTAGGACTTGTGAACCATTCTTTGGTAAGGATGTAAGAGAGTGTAAAGGTCTCGCGTCCGAGAGATGTTTTAACTCTATCTCTAATGGTGGTCATTTAAGAATTGATCCGCCCATGAGATTGACCTCCTATCTTTGAGGAGAAAAAGTAGCTATGTGATAGCAATACTTTTTGGTGTGGGAAGCGTTGGGTGCCCCCCTTCTTTTTTAGACTGTAATATTTATATTGTTGCAAGAAAATACTTAAAAATAATATTGACAATAGAACAATTGCTTTTCATTGATGGGAGATACGCTTTTTTACAGCAAGCGGGTCTTGTATGTGAGCCTCATTAAAACCTTTAATAAGAAAAACCTCATGGGAAAAAAGCTTACTAAAGGGAAAAGAGTACTCAAGACCTTGTTTACATTCTATTTTCTGGCGAAATATTTGCGGAGATTTTGGAGATTCCATGTACGCGGTAGTGTATTTCCCTCCATGTCTTGAATTTTAAATGTGGCGAACCCAATCTTGTCCACTATTCGATACGGAACTGTCCAGGAGAGTCCTAGCTTCCCCTTTCCTTCTTTAGATTGGATTTTGTCTGCCTTGCGGAGCACGAGGTCTCCCACATTCAAGTCTACAAGCTTGGCATTTTTGTCCTGATAAGCTGCGATCCGCTGCTTGTATGCCGCCATGCGTACATGTGCCTTTTCTCGCCTTTCTTCCACTTGATCAAGACTTTCTTTCAGTCTTTGACTGTTTTCATCCTCGCAATAGAATGCAACTCTGTCACTTGGGACCTGTATTTCGACTGGGATTACAGCTTCCACGCCATGAGAGAGGGCGAATGGCATTTTGCCTGTAGCCGTTCTGGGAGTAGTGCGATACGCCCATAGGACGCTCATTAATTGATCCGCCCATTTCTTGTCATGCTCCCCCAATCTCTTCTTTATTCCCTTTACGATCGTCCGATTTGTGACTTCAGTCATACCGTTGGATTGAGGATAGTAAACGGAGGCGAATCTGTTCTGAATGCCCAATTGTGCATAGAAAGTTTTGAACTCTCCACAGTTGAATTGCGTTCCATTGTCAGTGATAATTGTGTGGGGAACTCCATACCTTCCCATGATATTGTCTTTGACGAACTCCACCATTCGTTCAGCATTGATGGAGGAGACAGCCTCAGCCTCTACCCATTTGGTGAAATGATCCACAGCCACGACGACATACTTCCTCTATCTTCTGGTAGGAGGGAAGGGTCCAACTATGTCGATTCCCCAGACCGCAAAGGGTCGACCTTCGATGATGGGCCTTTGAAGATGCTTTGCAGTGTGCGATTCATTTGCGTGAATCTGACAATTATGGCAAGACTCACAAACTTTTGGGCATCGAGTTCTACTGTAGGCCAATAAAATCCGGCTAACCTGGATTTCTTCAAAATGGAGGCAGATGCCTCACGAGCTCCACACGCACCCTCATGCAACTCTCGGAGGATTTGTTGTCCCTCTTCTGGCACGATGCACTTCAGCCAGGGGTGGCTAAAAGACTTCCTGTATAGGCAATCATTTACCATGGAGAAATATGCCGCCTTTCTTACTATCCGCCGAGCTTCTTCCTTGTCCAAAGGCAATGCTCCATCTGTTAGATAATGGCGAATTGTCAATCGCCAATCGTTCTCCACAGGCATGAGTATGGATACTATCTCCGAGGCGAATGTCGGGGCTGTTTTAACCTCAAACGGGCATTGTACATCCGCCCAATGCTCTTTGCTTGAAGCCATTTTGGCTAGGTGATCCGCTTCTGCGTTGGATCCTCGGGGCACATGGATTAATTCCCATTTAGTGTCTTTGGCTTCGAGGTGATTTAGCAGTTTCTTAACTTCTTCAACATATTTGGCAAGAATATCATCTTTGACCTCGAAATTTTTGATCACCTGGTTCACCATCAGTTTGGAATCGCTGTAGATCACGATCCGCTCGGGAGTGATCTCCTTTAACAGGCGTAGTCCCAATATCAAGGCCTCATATTGAGCTGCGTTGTTGGTTGCGAGGAAATCCAATTTTGCGGCATAGTGTAGCTTTATATATTGGGGACCTTTGATCACGATTCCTATACCTGCGCCTTCTGCCGAGGAAGCCCCATCGGTGTACATCGTCCATTCCTCGACTTTAGCCTTGGGAAGATTCACTCCCTCTTCGGTGAATTCATTCACAAAGTCTGCCAAGACTTGGCTTTTCAGGGCTGATCGGCTTTCATAACGAACATCGAACTCGCCTAGGCGGATTGCCCATTCCATCAACCTTCCTAAAATTTCTGGCTTTTGCAATACTTTCCTCATTGGTATACTTGTACGAACTATGACAGTATGAGCTTGAAAATAAGGCCTGAGGTGTATGGAGGTGGTGACGACGGCCAGTGCCATTTTATCCAGCTTGGAATATCGGGTATCAGCATCTTTTAATACCTTTCTCACGTAATAGATAGGATATTGTTGGACCTCTTCTTCCCTTATCATGACTGTGCAAACGGCCTTATCTGTAACTGAAACATACATATAGAGATTCTCACCTTTCAATGGGCGACTCATAAGGGGTGGTTCTGTGAGAAACCATTTGATCCCCTGGAAGGCTTTCTCGCAATCCTCACTCCATTCAAACGCCTTTTGCTTCTTGATTACTTCATAAAAGGGTTGGCACCATCGGGCTGAACATGAGATGAACCTGCCCAAGGCTACGATACGCCCATTAAGACGTTGCACTTCCCTAATATTCTGTGGCGCTTTCATCTCCAAAACTTCTTTGATTTTATCAGGGTTTGGGCTCACTCCCTTTTGGCTAATCATGAATCCCAAGAACTTTCCATATGTTGCCCCAAAGGTACATTTCTCCGGGTTCAACTTAATGTTGTGATGTCGGAGTACGCCCAGTACCTCCTTTATGTCATCCGCATGCTTCTCTACAGTGGTACTTTTGATGATCATATCATCCACATAGACAGAAAAGTTATCACCTTTGCTTCCGTCGAATATTTTGTTCATCATTCGTTGATAGGTTGCACCCGCGTTTTTAAGCCCAAAGGGCATGACTTTGAAGCAATAGGTGGCTTGGTGAGTTACGAATGAAGTTTTGATTCTATCCGAAGGCTCCATTGGGATCTGGTGATAACTCGACTTCACGTCAGTGAAAGAGTACATGGCGTGTCCCGCGGTCCCATCTACTAGGATATCAATACATGGTAGGGGATAGTTGTCTTTGGGACAAGCTTTGTTAAGATCTGTGAAGTCAATACACATGTGGTATGATCCGTCTGCTTTTTTGACTAGAACCACATTCGCCAGCCACTGTGTATAAAGTACCTATTCGATGGAGTCCGCCCGTTTAAGCTTGGCGATCTCTTCTTCTATCACCTTCTGCCTTTCAGGGCCATGGTTTCTCCGTTTTTGCGCCACTGGTATCGCATCCTTGTCGATATTGAGTTTGTGAGTGATCACATCTGGACTAATCCCCGAAAGAATCTCATCCTTCCACGCAAAAACATCTTCTGATTCATGGAGAACCTTTGTGATAGCTTCTTTTATTTCTCCTTTTAGCCCTTTAGCCATTCGTACCTGCTTTTCATCCGCCATGAGGTACATCTCTGTTTCACCCAAGGCCATTGTGACAAGTTCTTCCTCGTCTTCATCTTTTGACTAGGGGCGAATCATTAACGATGCCGAATACGTTTCCTGAGCCACTTTTTGGCTTCTTCTGATCATTACACCTCCCTTGGCCGTGGGGATGTAAAGAGTTAAGTGGCGTATGGAGATAAGAGCTGCTGCCTCGAAGATAAAGGGTCGCCCAAGGATGATATTGTAAGCTAGCTGGCCATCCAGGATAGAGAATTCCAGATCGCCGTTCCAGATTTGATCTTCATCTGCTAACTCACAGTCTAACGTTACCTGGCCCTTTGTTTGGATGGTGTGCCCTGTTACTCCCAGGATGTCCACTATGGTGGTTTCCACTTGGACTGGGTCGACCATAAGCTTGGCAAATGCTCCTCTTGTGATGACATTGCACGAACTCCCTGTATCGATCATCACTCTTTTCATTTCCCAGCCTTCCACCATCATAGTAACGACCATAGCGTCCGCATGAGGAGAAATCTCCGGGCCGACATCTGCAAAAGGGCGATTAAGTGATGCCCTGTCTAGAGCGGTGGTTTTTGCCTTTTTCAACACAGGTTGGTACCCAGGTCCGCCTGCTATGACATTGATGGTCCCTTTTGCCTTCTTCTTCTTATCATCTCTGGATCTATCACCATCTCCCTTCTTGCCATCATTTTGGACGAACCGGTCCAACTTTCCTCTTTCGATAAGCCTTTCTATCTCTCTGGCTAACTCCCATCATGCGTCTGTATCATGGCCATTTTTCCTGTGGTATTTGCAATAATTTTTGGGATTTTTCCCAGTGTTGGTGTACTCCCCCCCTTTTGGTTCGGTATGAAATGCTCCACTTGTGCTGGCTATTCTCAATCCACATTAGCACTTCGCTTTTAGAAGCATTGAGTGGTGTAAAAGACGACACAAATGCCGATTTGTTCTTAGAGCCCTTTCGCCGGCTTCTAGAGGATGAATCCTGGTGCTTGTCCTTCTCTCTATCTCGATGGCGAGATTCGCCTTTGTCCTTCCTAGGCGGAGACAGTGACTCTCGGCGAATGTCATCTACCTCCATAAAGTCCTTGCATATTTCGATTAATTCTGCCATATCTCGGGGCTTCTTCCGAATTAAATCTTCTTGCAAGCTTTTGCACGTGGTGTTTTTCACTAGAGCTTCTACTGCCATGGAGACATCCACATCGACAATTTGTATACACAATTTATTGAAATTGTCGACATATTCTCGGAGGGTTTCATTCGTCTTCTGCTTCAACTCAAAAAGCTTTCGTGATTTGACCACTGGAGGAATACATCCGGCGAATTTAGCACAAAACTCCCTACTCAATTGATCCCAGCTGTCGATTGATCTTAGAGGTAAAGATTGGAACCAATCATAAGCGGGGCCTCCTAGGGTGGTGATAAACATCCGGCATAAGACCGCCTCAGTTGCACGGTTAAGGGTGAGCAACATTCGATACTTTCTTGCATGGGCCTCCGGGTTGTCCGTACCCATGTAAAAGGGTATATTAGGTATTTTAAAATGCCTCTCCGTTTCTTCAGCTTCGATCCATGCTGTAAAGGGCGAATCACGATTAGTGAATGGATTACGTCGGGCATTCTCTTCATTAATGCGGAGCACTGCAGCTCTAACACGATCATCAAAATTTTCTAGACCCGCCCTGGGGCGTCCTCTTCATGGCGATCTACTCGGAGAAGATGAAGAGCTGGAGCCGGACGACGGATCTGATGGTGAACGCCCACCTCCACCACCCTGTCCTCCAAGAGGAGCTTGGTCATTATCACCTCCGTGGTCACCTGAAGGAACGTGTCTATCCTCTCCTTGGTTACGTGGCGGCGGCGGCCTATCTGGACTCGGAGTCTCTACTGGCCTATTGCTTTGTCTACGACCAGTAGATGGGGGTGATCTACCCCTATAGGACGATCTCTGTCTCGGGGGCGAAGGTGATTTCGACCGTCTACTTTTCCCCTTTCTCCGCTTTTTGTGCCTTCGACCCTCTGATCCGCCCTCAGGGAGACTTGACCGCCGGCGACTTGGGATACCTGATCCGCCCAGATTTATCCCCTGGCCTGCGGATCCTCCAGGGAGAGTTTGGTTATCCCTTCGACTTCCTCCTGCGACATCAGGAAATAATTCCCGAATGATTGGCCGTTCACCAAGCGGTAATGTGGTGGTCACCAAGGAGTCCGTAGTGTGAACTTGGAGAAATGAAGAGTTATGGGCATTAGATTCTATAGCCGCCTGTGGCCACTGAGATACCGTAGATGTGGGTGCCATGCTCCAAAGCGGAGGAATGATCATAAATGACCGTAAGCGATTACCCATCTCAGGTCCAAACTCTCTTCCTATTGCTTCCGCACATATGTTGATGAACGCGTCCGGCGCCACACTCCCTTCAGCTTGCATCGTAGGAGCACTTGAATCAACGCGACCAGCACTGGTTACAGGTTGGCTTGATGGTGTTACCAATGGTGTCTCAACCCCCGAGGTGGGGTTCTGTTCTTCATTCGTCATATCTTTTTAACGTGAACGAAAACCCTTTATTTGATTAAGAGTTCCACGATCACCGCACCAATTGATGACTAGTGGAGAATTTCCGACAGGTTTCCGTCCCTGTGGGGGCGTCGTTGGGTTCGACGAGGGGAAGCTCCGATGCCAAAGTCAGTATAGAAGAACAAGAGAGCAAACTGAATTGACAAAGGGTAAGTGAATGTGTACCTTGATAGCTTATGATGCAAGCTATATATAGTAGTGAAGTTGTAACCATTAGTAACTAGAAAGTCTCCATTAATGCTCCATTAATGGCGGTTACTGGTTTTCTTTAAGTATGCCGGTTAGCTTATTGATAGCTTATTAATGGTCTTTATTGCGGGATAGGCTCAGCTGTTTCAATAGCGGATTGAATGGTTATGGAGATTCGCCTCACAGGTTCGCCCGCGGATCTTTTGTGGTGAGGTGTTGGTGATCCGCCTGTCGGATCCCTTTGCTCAATACACCGTGATACTCCGGTATCAGGTGATCAACACGTGGCGTCATAAGCGAATATCCCTTTTGATCCTTGGGATAATATCTCAATGTTATCAATTTTAATTTTGTTTTTTTAGATATTTAAATATGATATGCATGCTTGTTTAATTTTCAATTAATATGTTTGCTTAAATTTATTTCACTAGTTCATCTCAAATGATAATATCTAGCTTCAATTACCCTCATTATGCATAATTAATGTAAAGTAGTCATCTATGCAATTGACATTCACTCTTTCGAATCCGATAATATAATTTGTTTATTTTTAGGCTTCCCTTTTTTTCGTTTCCATCTCTTTTAATTCGATTACAAATTTGTTCCTTTTTTAGATCTCCAATGAAAGTAGTCATGATTTACTTCCATTGTTTACGTCTATGCTTCCAAATATTAACTCAAATTCATCTAGATAATTAACATGTTATACTATTTTAACTAAAATACCTATCTTTTGTTATTGTTATTATAACTACTACTATTATTATTACTTTATATACTTTTTTCCCTATAAGGTTTGGAGCTCGTTTGCAAATATTCCTCCTCAAAATTAAGATTGGACGATTAGAGATTAAATGCAATTTTAATTATAGTAGAATGTAATTTCGTAAAATAATTAGCATAATCCAAATTTCAAATTATGCAAACACTAGACTTTAAATAATTTGATTTTTTCGAACCATCTCAATTGTGTTTTGATCAATTATTAAACCTAACAAAGATTATATCCAAACTGAGTTTATCAAAACATATCTAATTAACTTTTCCAGAGACTAATTCTTAACTAGAAATTAATGAAATTAGCTATGTATATGATAGTACATTGGGTAATAGTTTCATTTTTTTTACAACAATGGTAAAAAAAGTACAGCACACTGTATTTTTTATGCCAAATGGAGACTTTCTTTTTACAAGAGAATATCTTTAGGATATCATATACATTGATATTAACAAAACAAAAAGTAACTTTTCAGGATATTGTTGATTTTATATGCCAATTGGAGATTTTCTTTTTACAAAATAATATCTTCGGATATCATATACATGATATTAACCAAAAATAAATTAATTTTCAGGATTTTATTGATTTTGAAAATCAGATTTGGTATGTTTGCAAACAGTAACAGAGTATATAAATATGCATGTATTAGAATATGTTAATTTAAATTTCATCAAATAATTTGAATACCAAAAAGAAAATGAAATGAAACGTCTTCAAATTCTTACCATCCTCATCCTGCTCCTTTTGATGATCACTAAAGGTATATAAACCTTATACTTGTTTGCTATAATTCAAATGCTAGGCATCTTAGCGATTAGCTTTTTTTTTTATTCAAGGAAAATTTGATGGTTTGTTTTGATATTCTAATTGTAATTTTCATCTATTATTATTATTATTTAATATTTATTCAATTTTTGGTTGGTCATTTTCCAAAAAACACCACATATATGCTAAAAATAATAAAAATCAATGTAAGGTTTATTTACCAATTTTTAAAAATCCATTAGTAATTATTTTCTACTAGTTGTTTTATGTTTTTTCTTTCTTTATTGCGTTACATAAAATATTTTTATTTTAGTGAATGAAAGGAGCATTGAAGAAGCAACCCCAACGAAGCTTTGCGTAAGAGTTGAACGTATCCATAAATCTACAGAGAAGGCTTGCATTGATTTGTGGTTGGCTAAATATGGTGGTTCTAGCGGCTACTTTGTTGTTTCTGGATTTTGCAATTGTATTTTTCCATGTGGACATTATTAATGTGTGTTTTATTCTTTTATTAGAAAAAACCATATTTTATATTTATAATAATTATATGAAGCATAAATTATGATTATTATTGTCATTATTATTATTATTACTACTAGAAATAGGCCCGTGCAATGCACGGTTTTCATATTTTCTTAGTTAATTTTTTCAATTAAATATATTATATTGAATAAAATTTATAAAATTATAATGTTTCTCTCCCATTCTAAAAAGACAGTACATGTTTTTATTTAGCCTGCCTTTCATTATAGATCAACATTATTTTATTGACTTAATTTTTTATTTTTTTTTATATTCACTTATTTTATGTACATTGTTATTGCATATTATGGAAATTTTAAGTAGAGATATATAATTCTTCAAAAAAAAAAATAGAGATATAAAACATTCATGTTTAAAAAATTATCCTTATATTTTTTTAAAACTCCATTTAAAAAAACCCACCATATACCGTTAACGTTAAGCCCTATAGTAATCTTTTGGAATTTTTATATAAAAATCATAAATACATATAATATACAATTAAATCATATCAAACTTAATTATAAATATCACTTTTTTATATTATAAATAAAGTATGGTTTTATATATCCTAATTAAAAAATTCTAGACCTCAATTCATAAATCACAAACCTTATAAACTGATGCGGGGCATCTTTCCCTAGGATCGGGTCCGTACGAGGGAAGTCGGAGGAAGGACCAAGCAAGAGCAACAAGCAGGTAAAGAGGAAACAGGGCCACATAACAGCTCAACAGCTCAGGCACGCCCCGCGTACCTTATAGCACGCTCCGCGTACTTGAGTGTCTGATCCGAAGAAGAGTTCAACAGCCAAGGCACGCCCCGCGTGGAATTGGACATGCCCCGCGTAGAGTGGGTACTGATCCAGAGAGGAGCTCAACAGCCAAGGCACGCCCCGCGTGGAATTGGGCACGCCCCGTGTATAATGAGTACTGATCCGGAGAAGAGCTCAACAGCCAAGGCACGCCCCGCGTGCCTTCAGCTTAAGGAACTTGCTCCTTACTCCAGCTTCCTCCTTATTTACAATCCTGCCACTCCTTATTTACACCTTTGCCACTCCCTTATTACAACCATGTCACTCCCTATTTACCAACCATGCCACCCCTTGTTAATTAACCCATTTACCGCTTATCTTTATATTTTATTTAGTTATGTAATTTGCCCTTTATGTAATTTGGCAATTAGGGTTTTTGAGATGATATAAATTCATCTCTTTCTCTTTGTAATGTTTTAACTTTTTATCAATCAAATATTAAACTTCTTCAAGAAGCTTGTTAAGATTTTCACCTTCAACAATGGGGATTTCATATTCCTATGGATTTAATCCATGAAACTTGAGATTCACTCCTTCTAGTTTAGCTAGAGAAGAACATCTTTGTTAGTTTACGATTAAAACTAACACGTCACGAATTCAGATAAAACCGATCTGTATCAGTTGGTATCAGAGCTGATCGTTTTCCTTGAATGGAGACTTCTTTCGACAATGATTCAACCGAGTTATTCACAAGCCTTAAAGGAACGTCATGAAGCCGAGACAATGGAGATGGAGCTCCAATATGCCGAAATGTTGAGAAAGACAAGAGAGAACTTGGAGCAAGAAGAAATGGAAAGACTCCAAAGAAGAACCCGAAATAGCCAGAAGCGACAACGTCGAGCCCAATGGAAAAAGGATGAAGCAACTTCCATTTTGCCTCCTAAGGATTCATCCCAAATCTGTCCTCTATTGCACAAGGAAAAGGTAAATCCAAAGCTTTCAATTCTTGATATGGAAGTTGTGGGTATGCCTACTCTTAGTGAAGATTTGGTTGTTTGTGGTGTTGTTAGTAATTTAAATTCTCATTGTGGAGTTGTTGATAATGAATTTGTGAATGAGGATTTAAATGTATGTGTGGATAAGGAGGAAGGGATGCTTGTGTGTGAGAACATGGGGAAGGTTGAATTTGTGTGTGGTCATAATGAGGAAACCCATGTTGCAAGAGATACTCCCCAAGTGTTTGATGAAATGCCCCTTAGGCATAGCCACATATGTATGCTTACGGACATTAATGATATTTGTCTTCAAGAGGGGGAGAAGGAGTTTGGGCGTATTAATCTCTTTGAGGAGAAAGATGAAATTAGTTTATGTGTGGAGATTGATGGCTATGGTGATAGGAGAGATGTTGGTGGTTCTACCATGTTGGGTTGTAGCATGTCTTTTGAGTCGGACGACTTGGCACGTGAATTAGTTGGTTCGAATTATGAAGAGGAGTGGGAGGAAACGAAAGGTCGTGGGAAAAGACGGATCGTGGATGAAGATGGAAATGAATTTGAATACAACCATAAAGAAGAGGGGTTAGAATAGGAGATTGATGAAGAGGAGAACCAATCCGAGAATGAGCTAGTAAGACATGAGGAGTGTGATTATAATGAAGGCGAATTCGAGGATGAGGTTGAAGAGAGAGAGCACGCTTCCGAAGATAAGATATGTGAGGATGGTGAACTTTGTCATAGTGCATATGAGTTTGATTATGATGAAGATGGTAGAGTTTACCATGGGGAGGATGAACATCGAAGCATTGAGTGGAACCAATATGGTGCCGCTTATGAGGAAGACGAAGATGGGGTCTACTATGATGAGAATGGGCGTCGGCGTGTTGAGTGGGATCGACACGGGGCTCCTTATGAAGATAACGAAGGTAGATTCTATTGTGATGATGAGTTGGAGGAGGTTGAATGGAACTACAACAAAGATATATATGAGTATGATGGAGGTAGGTTCCATCATGATGATGAGTTGGGACATGTAGAATGGAACCAAAACGAAGAAGCTTATGATGATGATGAAGGTCGGTTCCAAGATGAATATGAGTCGGGAAATATTGGGTGGAACCGAAACGAAGATACTTATGAGCATGATGATGGTCGGTTCCGAGATGACTATGAGTCGGAAAATATTGGGTGGGACCGAAATGAAGATGCTTATGATGATGAAGAAAATCGGTTCCAAGATGAGGATGAGGCGAGAAGTGTTGAGTGGAGCCAAGTTGAAGACACCTATGAAGTTGATGATGATGGCAATGAGCACAATGTGTATTTGGTGACTAGGGTACCAATGCCTAGTTGTAATGACCCTAACTTAAATTATATTTATGTATTATTTGGCACTCAATTAAAATACATATTGCATATATATAAATATAAATATATATATTATTTGAGTTAAAGGTTATTTAAAAAAAAATAGTTTGAACAGTATCTTTATTCTTTTAAAATTCAAATTTCTATTCTACCTCTACCACTCCTAAAACCTACCCATATATATAGTTTATAAGAAAGAGAAAAGAGAAAACCCGCCGCCCCTGTCTTTCCTATATTTCTACTGTATCAATTTCATCCCCTTTCCTTCTTGAAGATCCTATTTCATCCAAGCACTTGTGATTGGACTCCATTCTTTTCAATATACAAGTAAGTCCTCCTTAGATTCTAGTTTATTTAAATTATTGTTGGCATCACCATTACTATTTACTACTATTTTAATAATAAATACTTTCTATCTTGCTTTTCAACCTATGATGATTTCTTGTTCCACCTATTTACCAAATAGATTTAATTGTTGAAATGATATATTAAACTATTGGTTTTATTCTTATTTTCTACATCACTTCCTTCTTCCCAATATAATATTGCTATATAAGCTTAGTTTGTTAATTTTGTTTTAAAACTTTAATTAAGTCCTACGAATTCTATAGATTTTATACTGTTTTTTTTTTTTTAGTTTTCTAGGTTCGCAAATCTGGTTTATTTTTGTTGGTTTAATTTTATTCCTAACTATTTATAAAATACATATTCCTTTACAATTATTATTTTTAAGCTAATAATTGTAAAACGACCTATTATAGTCCCTCCCTAAAATGTTAATTGTCCCCGTTAGTTTAGATATGATAAGATTAGTTTGCTCATTCCCCATTGTTATTGAACCAATAGGAAATCCTGATATTCTTCCTGTCGATTGAGAGACGAGCTGTCGGGATTTGACATCGGCTTAAGTTCCAGGTGAGTGGTAATTATAGTACATGACGCTATTTGGTTGAATTATCAGACTTGAAACTTGAAACGGTTTATCAAAAATTGGCATCTGAATATATATTTTGTTTTATAAAATCGTATATCTTGAACTTTATGTTTACTAAATATCCTTAGTGTTATAGAGCATATATTCTGGGAACAGGCCTTTATAGTTGATTTGTTTTATTATCAGTTTCAATGAAGTTATTGGAATTTGATTTGATCTGATCTGTACTTTCTGATACGCGATTCATCGCAGTTATTACTTTTATTTTAGAAATCCGATAATTTGTTAAATCAGTTATGATTTTCCGATTTATATATGTATACTATATGTTTTCAAACTGGTACAAGTGCTCAGTATATCTGTATCTGTTATCTGGCCTCTCACCGATCTTCATAACATTAGGATTTTGCATTTGTCTTCGAGTCATGATGTCAGTTGTCAGTTTTGTCGTCAGTTGTGTCAACATTAGAATCATGCATAAGATCGGTGAAGGCAATTATCTGTTATCTGTATCTGTTATTGGTAGCACGCTTACCATTTATCTGGCCCTAGTGGTGTGCAGTATCACCATTCTGTTACACTGTACCATGTGTTTTAAAGCTTTTGTCTTATTTCCTGATTATACTAATATTTGATATTTTGAAAGGTTTCAGTGTTATGTTTGACAATTGATTATCAGCATTTTGAAATTGATTATCTTATATTGCCCCTTTAGTTAAACTAATTTTGAAATACTATATTTTGAACTATATTCGTCATGATTTAAAAGTATCAGCTTGCCTGCCTGTTCCCTTTCTGTTGTGTGCTGTAGCTACTACTCACTGAGGTTTTCGCTCGTATAGACGAAAATCTCATACCACGTTGAATCTTTCTTTTTCAGATTAAGGTCCCTGTTCGTGAGGTAACCCTTGGATTGATGTTGAAGGAAGTTGCCTAATAAATTAGCTTTATATTATCTTTGGAGAATTTTGATTATTGAGGTTTAGACTTGCACATTTGATTCTTTTGAGGTTTATTCATGTAATTGAGACGAGTTTGATATTCTGTTAGTAAATTTTGGAATTTCTATTAGTTCAAAATTAAGGCTAGCATAGATTAAAGTTAATTTAATTTATGCGCCGGTCATGGCCTGGGTTGGGTCGTGACAAAGGTGGTATCAGAGCCTAGGTTTAGGTTCTTATAGACTTACTGTATAGGATTCACGTGTTCTGTTCGTATCCCTTATCTTGCATATCTATCTGGGTCTTCTTATTTACTCATTTTCAATACCTCATTTGCTAAAGTGTCTAACTCTACTGCATGAATAGGTAATCATGCCTCCTAAAGGAAGAAAAAGAGGCAAGAATACGGTTAATGTTAGTACTAGGAGTAGGGTGACCGTTGAGAATTCATCCCAACTTGATGGGGGAGCTTCACACCCTATTGGAGGACCAGCTCCAGCATCTGAACCAATTTTGCAACCAGCTGGAGGGTCATCTCAGCCCACGCGTACAGCTTCAACCTCTCAACCTACTCAAATATCTAACACTGATTTGGCTGCTGGATTGCAAGGGGTCTTTCAAGCAGTTGAAAGGCTAACAAATGTGGTAGGTGAAAACAGACAACCAAGAACTACATGATCTGCTATACCTAATGATAGAGTTCAATTACAGGATCTCAGTGACTTCTTGAGGTTACAACCTCCAAAGTTTTCTGGTGAGGATTCTGTAACAGATCCTATGGATTTTCTGGATGCTATGGACAGATGTTATGAGGTCTTGGGATGCACCAGTGCTAGGATGGTATTGTTAGCAGGGAATCAGTTACAAGGAGTGGCGCGTAGTTGGTATCTTTCGAAGAGAGGGAATGGACTTGATAACGCTTTCCTTTGGCCACAGTTTTGTGATTCTTTCTTAGAGAGGTTCCTTCCTCCCAGTGTTAAGGAAGCTAAAGCTTTAGAGTTTGAAGTGCTGAAACAGGGTGGTATGACTTGTGAGTGAATATGAAATGATATTCACTCGACTTGCTCGTTTCGGTGAGAATCTTATTCCAACTGAGGAGAGGAAGGCAAGGAGGTTTGAGAGGGGACTTCGGGACAGACTGTTAGACCGAATTGCTCCTTTACGATTGTCTAGCTTTGAGGAAGTGGTGGATCGATCCAGGCAGATGGAGATGTTTGATGATCAGCGTAGGGCTCGTGATCAGAACAAACGGGCTCGATATGACAACCAGAGTGGTCAGCATAGTAGGGGAAGTAACTATTCAGTATCTCATAGGTCCCATTCCTTACCTGGTCAAGGAGGGCAATACTCCAAGAATAATCAGAGATATGGTCAGAGAGCTCAATCCACTGGTACTCAGAATAGTCAAAGTTCCTCTAGATCGTCATTCCCTACTTGTCAGCTTTGCAGTAAATTCCATGGTAACTCTCCATGCCATCGAGCAACTGGGGCTTGTTTTGGTTGTGGTCAGGTGGGACATAGAAGAAAAGATTGCCCAAGCAGTAACACAACACTAGCTGTGAGTCAGGATACAGTTTCTGCTCCTTTTATCGGTACCCAGCCATCGTCTCAGTATAGTGGTAGAGGCCAGAGTTCAGGAGGTCGAGGTCAGGGTGGTCGAGGTCCCAATTCAGCTCCTAATCATGCAACAACAGGTCGAGGTCAGTCTAGAGCCTTTGCTCTGACACAGCAGGATGCTCAGGCATCTAATGCAGTGGTGACATGTACCATTTCTGTATGTTCATTTGATGCTAGAGTTTTGATTGATCCTGGTGCTACACATTCCTTTGTTTCTCCTTGTTTTTCTATGAAATTTGGTGTACTACCCACTATGTTAGATTGTCCGTTATCTGTGGCAATGCCTATAGGAGATGTCCTTGACATAAATCTAACTTTTAAGAATTGCTTAGTAAAAGTAGGGGAAAGGGAACTCTTAGCTGATCTCGTATTACTTGAAATGTTAGATTTTGATGTGCTTTTGGGAATGGATTGGTTAGCCTCATATCATGCCTCTTTAAACTGTTATAGCAAGTTAGTAACTTTCAAAATTCATGGGGAGATAGAATTTCAATTTCAAGGAGATCGTAGCATGGCCCCTCATAGTCTTATTTCTGCTATTGCTGCAAGAAGATTGTTGTATAAGAACTGTGAAGGGTTTCTAGCTTATGTTAAGGATACTCAAGCCAAGGGTATCGAGTTGGAGAATGTTGATGTGGTGAATGAGTTTATTGACGTCTTTCCTGAAGATTTGACAGGTTTGCCACCTGAGAGAGTAATCGATTTTTGTGTTGACTTAGCACCCGAAACAAGACCCATATCTATGCCTCCTTACGAATGGCTCCTGCTGAACTAAAGGAGTTGAAGGAACAATTACAAGACTTGCTTGACAAAGGGTTCATCCGCCCTAGTGTTTCTCCTTGGGGTGCTCCTGTGTTGTTTGTGAAGAAGAAGGATGTGTCAATGAGGTTGTGCATTGATTATCGACAGTTGAACAAGGTCACAATACGTAACAAATACCCTCTTCCTCAAATCGATGATCTATTTGATCAGCTCCAGGGTGCAAAGTACTTTTCTAAGATCGATCTGAGGTCCGGTTATCATCAGTTGAGGGTTAAAAATGTTGACATACCTAAGACAGCTTTCAGGACTAGGTATGGTCACTATGAATTTCTGGTGATGCCTTTTGGTCTCACTAATGCTCCTGCAGCTTTTATGGATCTAATGAATAGGGTGTTTAAGCCCTTCCTTGATCGTTTTGTGATAGTGTTCATAGATGACATTCTTGTGTATTCTAAAAGTAAAGAAGAACATGAACAACATTTGAGGCTTGTTCTTCAGACCCTAAGAGAGAACCAGTTGTATGCCAAGTTCTCAAAATGTGAATTCTGGTTGGATAGCGTCGCATTCTTAGGACACGTAGTATCCAAAGATGGGGTGAGTGTTGATCAGAAGAAGGTTGATGATGTTCTTCATTGGCCAAGGCCTAGTTCAGTGTCGGAGATTCGAAGTTTCCTTGGGTTAGCGGGTTACTATCAACGTTTTGTGCAAGACTTTTCTCGAATAGCTTCTCCTTTAACCAAGTTAACCCAGAAGAATGTGAAGTTTCAGTGGTCAGAAGCGCGCGAGAAGAGTTTTGAAGAATTGAAAGTTCGTTTGACTTCAGCACCAGTGTTAGCCCTTCCATCTGGATCGGGGGGCTACACAGTATTTTGTGATGCTTCAAGGGTTGGTCTGGGTTGTGTATTGATGCAACATGGTCATGTGATTGCGTATGCTTCTCGCCAATTAAAGCAACATGAACAGAATTATCCAACTCATGATTTGGAAATGGCAGCGATGATCTTTGCCCGGAAGATATGGAGACATTACTTGTATGGAGAGACATGTGAAATTTTCACTGACCATAAAAGTCTCAAATAAATCTTTGATCAGTGTGATTTGAATTTGAGGCAGAGAAGATGGGTGGAGTTTCTCAAGGATTATGATTGCACAATTCAGTACCATCCAGGGAAAGCAAACGTTGTAGCAGATGCTTTAAGTAGGAAATCTCTGGGTAGCTTAGCTCATCTTTCCGTAGTGAGGAGACCTTTGATTGGTGATATTCATGAGTTGATTGATCAAGGAGTAGAATTTGAGGCAACATCTGAAGCGTTGGTAGCTCATTTTCATGTTAGACCAAATGTATTAGATAGAATCAAGGCAGCCCAACAAGAAGATCCTCAACTGGGTAAAGTTAAGGATGATGTTTGTCAGGGTAAGGTTCAAGACTTCGTGATTGGTGATGATGGAGTTCTTCGTTATGGGGCTAGACTGTGTGTTCCTAATGTTGATGATTTAAAAAGGGAAATTTTGGAGGAAGCACACTGTTCAGCTTATACCGTTCATCCTGGTTCCACTAAGATGTATAGAGATTTAAGGGAGTTATACTGGTGGAGTGGAATAAAGAGAGATGTTGTAGACTTTGTTGCTAAATGCCTTACTTGTCAACAAGTCAAGGCAGAACATCAGAGACCGTCTGGGTTGCTCCAACCATTACCCATTCCTGAGTGGAAGTGGGAGAATATTGCTATGGACTTCGTGGTAGGATTGCCTCGCACTAGAGGAGGGTACGATTCCATTTGGGTGATAGTCGACCGTTTAACTAAGTCTGCTCATTTTCTTCATGTGAAGATAACTTATGATTTTTCTAAGCTTGCTCAGTTATACATTGATGAGATTGTTAGACTTCATGGAGTCCCAGTCTTTATTGTGTCGGATCGTGGTGCCCAATTCACTTCTCGATTCTGGAAGAAATTTCAAGAAGCACTTGGTACAAAACTTCAGTTTAGCACCGCTTTTCATCCTCAGACGGACGGACAGTCAGAGAGGACTATTCAGACTTTAGAGGATATGCTCCGAGCTTGTATTTTTTATTTTGGCCAAAATTGGGATCATCATTTGCCTTTGGTAGAGTTTGCTTATAACAACAGCTATCAAGCTAGCATTGAGATGGCACCTTATGAAGCTTTGTATGGTCGTAAGTGTCGATCGCCGATTTGTTGGGATGAGGTTGGAGAAAGGAGACTCACTAGACCCGAGTTGATACAGTTGACTTCAGATAAAATTCGTGATAGACTCTTAACAGCTCAAAGTAGGCAAAAGAGTTATGTTGATCCAAGGCGCAAGAATGTAGAATTTCAGATTGGCGATCATGTGTTTCTGAAGGTCTCTCTGATGAAAGGAATCATGCGGTTTGGCAAGAAAGGAAAATTGAGTCCGTGTTATGTGGGTCCATTTGAGATTCTTGAAAGGATTGGTGCAGTTGCATATCGGTTAGCTCTTCCGCCTGATTTCTCTAAGGTTCACCCGGTATTCCATATATCGATGCTTAAGAAATATATTCCAGATAATTCTCATGTCTTACAACCTCAAACTATACAAGTTAGAGATGATTTGTCATATGACGAGCAACCAATAAAGATCTTAGATAGCCAAGTCCGCAAGCTGCGATCTAAAGAAGTTCCTTTAGTCAAAATTCTTTGGCAAAACCACTCAAGTAGTGAAGCCACTTGGGAGACCGAATCAGAGATGCGAACTAGATACCCTCATTTATTTGACATTACAGGTTAGTGTTCTTATAATTTAAATTCGGGGACCGAATTCCTTTTAGGGGGGAAGAGTGTAATGACCCTAACTTAAATTATATTTATGTATTATTTGGCACTCAATTAAAATACATATTGCATATATATAAATATAAATATATATATTATTTGAGTTAAAGGTTATTTAAAAAAAAAATAGTTTGAACAGTATCTTTATTCTTTTAAAATTCAAATTTCTATTCTACCTCTACCACTCCTAAAACCTACCCATATATATAGTTTATAAGAAAGAGAAAAGAGAAAACCCGCCGCCCCTGTCTTTCCTATATTTCTACTGTATCAATTTCATCCCCTTTCCTTCTTGAAGATCCTATTTCATCCAAGCACTTGTGATTGGACTCCATTCTTTTTAATATACAAGTAAATCCTCCTTAGATTCTAGTTTATTTAAATTATTGTTGGCATCACCATTACTATTTACTACTATTTTAATAATAAATACTTTCTATCTTGCTTTTCAACCTATGATGATTTCTTGTTCCACCTATTTACCAAATAGATTTAATTATTGAAATGATATATTAAACTATTGGTTTTATTCTCATTTTCTACATCACTTCCTTCTTCCCAATATAATATTGCTATATAAGCTTAGTTTGTTAATTTTGTTTTAAAACTTTAATTAAGTCCTACGAATTCTATAGATTTTATACTGTTTTTTTTAGTTTTCTGGGTTCGCAAATCTGGTTTATTTTTGTTGGTTTAATTTTGTTCCTAACTATTTATAAAATACATATTCCTTTACAATTATTTTTTTAAGCTAATAATTGTAAAACGACCTATTATAGTCCCTCCTTAAAATGTTAATTGTCCCCGTTAGTTTAGATATGATAAGATTAGTTTGCTCATTCCCCGTTGTTATTGAACCAATAGGAAATCCTGATATTCTTCCTGTCGATTGAGAGACGAGCTGTCGGGATTTGACATCGCATTAAGTTCCAGGTGAGTGGTAATTATAGTACATGACGCTATTTGGTTGAATTATCAGACTTGAAACTTGAAACGGTTTCTCAAAAATTGGCATCTGAATATATATTTTGTTTTATAAAATCGTACATCTTGAACTTTATGTTTACTAAATATCCTTAGTGTTATAGAGCGTATATTCTGGGAACAGGCCTTTATAGTTGATTTGTTTTATTATCAGTTTCAAGGAAGTTATTGGAATTTGATTTGATATGATCTGTACTTTCTGATACGCGATTCATCGCAGTTATTACTTTTATTTTAGAAATCCGATAATTTGTTAAATCAGTTATGATTTTCTGATTTATATATGTATACTATATGTTTTCAAACTGGTACAAGTGCTCAGTATATCTGTATCTGTTATCTGGCCTCTCACCGATCTTCATAACATTAGGATTTTGCATTTGTCTTCGAGTCATGATGTCAGTTGTCAGTTTTGTCGTCAGTTGTGTCAACATTAGAATCATGCATAAGATCGGTGAAGGCAATTATCTGTTATCTGTATCTGTTATTGGTAGCGCGCTTACCATATATCTGGCCCTGGTGGTGTGCAGTATCACCACTCTGTTACACTGTACCATGTGTTTTAAAGCTTTTGTCTTATTTCCTGATTATACTAATATTTGATATTTTGAAAGGTTTCAGTGTTATGTTTGACAATTGATTGTCATCATTTTGAAATTGATTATCTTATATTGCCCCTTTAGTTAAACTGATTTTGAAATACTATATTTTGAACTATATTCGTCATGATTTAAAAGTATCAGCTTGCCTGTCTGTTCCCTTTCTGTTGTGTGCTGTAGCTACTACTCACTGAGGTTTTCGCTCGTATAGACGAAAATCTCATACCACGTTGAATCTTTCTTTTTCAGATTAAGGTCCCTGTTCGTGAGGTAACCCTTGGATTGATGTTGAAGGCAGTTGCCTAATAAATTAGCTTTATATTATCTTTGGAGAATTTTGATTATTGAGGTTTAGACTTGCACATTTGATTCTTTTGAGGTTTATTCATGTAATTGAGACGAGTTTGATATTCTGTTAGTAAATTTTGGAATTTCTATTAGTTCAAAATTAAGGCTAGCATAGATTAAAGTTAATTTAATTTATCCGCCGGTCATGGCCTGGGTTGGGTCGTGACACTAGTGAAGAGGAGCCTAGTCAACGCCATCGATTATTTAGAACTCGATGCTTAGTTCCTGAGAAGAAGTGTGAGATGGTGATCGACGGAGGAAGCCAAGTGAATATCATTAGTCGGTCCGCCATGAGCAAGTTTGGGTTGGCTCCCGAGCCACATCCTAGACCTTATCGCCTTGGTTGGGTCAACGAGGTGGAAAAGCTTGAAGTTGCTCATTGGTGTAAAGTTCCTTTCATTATTGGAGCTTATGGGGATGAAGCTATGTGTGATGTTTGTTGGGGTTTAGTGTCCTATAGTCAATTGTTGCAGGATAGAAACTTAATGTAAATGAATTGTTCTTTATATCATTTGTTTTAATGAGATATATGTTTTATAACTATATAAAGGCAATCCCTTTTAAGCACTAAATAAAGTCTAATAAAAGGAAATCCGTAAGTTTGTTTAAAGTGATTATAACGTGTTCATACAAGCGTGAAGTGAGACAAAACTTTATAATAAACTAATAAACTTAAAACCACCCCAAGTCAAGTGATATGTTTAGGATTGATATATCACTGTTGAGACTTGTATGTAACAATGTCTTCTGTCCGACAGAAAGCTGATCTCACAAGCTTCATATATATAGATATCTGGACAGTTACATAGATCCGATGAAACGTCGTTCATTAGGATTGGGGATCCGACTTGAGATAACAGGATGGGTAGATTCATCCTTGTCACATGTTCATCTCATTGGTATTAATAGGTATAGCTAATCCTCATACTCAAAGGAATGTTAATTGGTCATCCTAAATTACTGAATGTGAGACTTTGATCCTGTGGTCCCACGATCCTTAACAGAGATGACTCTGGGGTGTGAACTGCAAAGGTTGGGTGTCACAGGAGGTAATGTCAGGATAGTTATACATTGGATTGAGCATTTATCACTCCCGATTAATGGGAGATACATCCAAGGATCGCTTATGGAAGACTCGACTCTAAATCCTTACAAGGTGATAGCTTAAGAGTAGAAATACAGATTTCACTTAACCTATCTATTTGAGTTGACTCGGCCTGTACAAGTAAAACGAACGTCTCGCTATATGTGACTTGACATCACCCATAGTCATAAGATTCAGTTCAAGGATGTAGTTGATAAAGGATCGAATTATACTGTAACTAATACGGAAGGGTTAACGACAGAATCAACCTGTCTTCTTAACGGACTCTGGGGGAATGATTACAGACTTGCCTATAACATACTCAGTACATCATTCTGTTATGCAAGGATTAAATATAATTCTTGAAGAAATTAATTTAATAGTTGCATACGGCCAGAAGTAGTAAGAACCTAATGGATCACATATAAGACTTGGAACCAAAAGAGAGACGGATATGATTAATAGATGGAAGCCCAATTGAGCCCAGTAAGGCCCATTTATATAGAGGGGGCCGAAATTTATATATAGTAAATAAGGAATTATTTTAATTCCATTAATCCTAATTTGATTAGGTTTGTGAATTAAATTAATTAAGAGATAATTAAGTTAGGAGTTTTAATTAGATTAATATACTCCTATTATTATCCAATTAGGTTATTTATTATTATCCTAAATGTATTTGATATATTATAAGATAATAATTAGGAATCCTATTCCGAATGGAATTCCTATTAAGTAACCTATTCCTATCTAACTAGGGTTTAGATACAAGCGACTATATATACCCCCTCCTTATGAGAATTTCGACCAAGCTAATCCCCTCCCCTTATTGTGATTTTCGAAACCTACATTAAGTGAGAGAGATTGAATTCGCATCCCCTAGTTCGTGGACAAGAATTCATACGGCTTCCGTCAATTGATTAATCTCATCCATCTCCTTTTCTCTTTGATCTTGTGTTGGTTAATTAGAGGCAATATAATTTGGTTGCATCTCATAAGGGTTGATTCTAACTTAATCTCACCGTGTTCACGAAAGAAGGAAAAACAATCAAAAGGGAGAAATTCGTTTTTTCTTCGCCTACATCAGGTCAGTTCACTATTTCGCAGATTCCCGGAGATTGAACCGTCGGATCGTCGCGATTTTTGGACAGTAGCTTCTAGACATGTTCTTCCACGTTTCTACCGAAGGGATTGTCGTTCGGAGGTCTGGAAGGTCTGTTTCGGATAGGGGCAGTTTGGTAAACAGTTTACATCTCCTTTGAAGTTGTGGGCACTTCGTTTGCAACGGTAGATTGATCATCGAAAGGTATTTCTTCTTATCCCTCTTTATATGAAATAACGATTAACGGATCCTATGGTTAAAAGGAAGTAGGCTAAAATTTTTATATTTCCGCTGCTATACCTTAGCCTTAATCTCCTTCAATGTTGTGGAGATGGGTGCTTGTGATGTGCTACTTGGTAGGCCATGGCAATTTGATTGTGATGCCTCACATGCGGGAAGAAGCAACACCTACACCATACACAAAGGCGGAATCCGATATGTCCTTTCACCTTTGAAGAATTATCCTAGTAAGAAAACGGAGACCACTTTGGAAGATTGTCCAACTCGGGAGTTGAATGTGAATGGGTGCATTGGTGGAACAGATAAGACATTGAATCATCTTGACTTGGGTTCCATGGAGGAATTAGCTAGCCACTCTCCTAATGAAGTCAAATCCAAAGAGGAGAATGAGGTTGAGAGGAGGAAGACCACCTTGAGAGCTTATCCAACTTGGGAGTTGAGTGAGAATGGATGCCTTGGTGACACGGAAGAAATGTCGGTTCGCAAAGACTTGGGTTTGGTGGATGGTTTACCTAACCTTTCTCTTAATGAAGCTAAAACTAAGGAAGAGAATGTGATTGAGCAGGGAAAGAGCAAAGTTGGAAGTGAGGAAGTCGAGCCGATGTCCGAGGGTGACAAGCACGTGTCTTCCAACTAGCCACCTAAAGGGCTTCTTAAAGGGCTTCCACCTTTGAGAAGGCTACCATGAGACATAGCATGGGATCTGGGAGATAGTGCATCTAGCTCTACATATGGTAAGTTGAGCTCTAGAGAGGAGGAGGAAGGTTGCTCTATGAAGCCTATTGATAGCACCGAGATGCCTAGCACATGCCACATGCAAAAGAATCGAGTCACTCATTGGGTAAAATCTGAACTTATTCTTTTGTGCTTTGTTGAAATATATGTGTTGGAAGCTTGGTTGTGTATGTTGAGGGAGAACCTATGAGGAGCCAATGATGGATGATCTTGTCATGAGGAATGGGAGTTTTATGTTGAGGGATGATCTTTCCTATGATGAGCCCATGAGGAGTGATCTTGTCATAAGGAATGGGAGTTTTGTGTTAAGGGAGGATCTTTCCTATGATGAGCCCATGAGAGGTGATCTTGTTGAGAGGAGTGTGAGCTTCATGTTGAGGGAGAACATTCCCTATGATGAGCCCATGAGAGATGATCTTGTTGTGAGGAGTGTGGACTCTATGTTGAGTAAGAGCCTTCCCTATGATAAGCCTATGAGAGGCAAGCTTGTTGTGAGGGATGTGAACTTTATGTTGAGGGAGAACATTTCCTATGATGGGACCATGAGGGTTGATCTTGTTGTGGGCTTTGGTGATTGTTTGTTGAAGGGGAATGGCTTCCCGTGGAATATAGAGAAGATGGAAGGAAGTCAAGACTTGGTAAATCGGGAATTCACTATGTTGTGCCTTATTGACATGTATGTGTGTGGGTATATGTGGTGCTTATTGAGGAAGCATCAACCTTATATGGAGTCAATGAGAAGCAATCTTGTGATGAAGAGAGTGGGGTTTATGAAGTCTTTAGTGAATGGGGATAGCCGCCCGATAGGTGTTGAGAAGGTAGAAGAAATTCAAGACTTGGGGATTGATGGCCAAGTCAGTAAAGTGGCAAGTCTTGAAGTTCTGGGATTGTTAACCCAAGGTGAGGGAGGAGCTACTATGTGTGTGCTTGGGTTCACTATGATGTGGGTTGGGCCTATTCAATTCAAAATCATGCTTGGGTTGCGGAGATTACTCAAGGGATCGCTCCAATTTGGGTTGATATATGGCACCGATACATGACATTCGAGGCTGACTATGAGCAAGTGGAGGTTAAGCCTAGCATCCGGGTTGATGGCGTGAGGTATATAGAGGTCCGGGCATATTCGACTCAAAGCCATATTGGGGTTTTGAAGATCATGTGTGGGAGTGAGCGTAATTGGGTTTATATATGTCATCGGGACCTTCCATTTGAGGTAGCCAAGAGCGGAAGAAGATTGTGTTGACTCCTCAAGTTCGTGATGGGGAGATCAAGAGGATCCATGGGTGGTCCGTGCAACCAAATGAGGGACGTTGGAAGATCATCCAAGCAGTTATGGGGAAGTGGTTTGACAAGCTTTGCCAAGACATACCATTCGATGTTGGTAGAGCATCCGAGATTGGTGGAGATTGGGAGATGAGTACCACGGAAAATGAAGTCTGGGGTGAGGCACTTATGGAGATATGGGGAAAAGCTCGTGAGGAGAAGGTGAGTCCGACAATATGTGGAGTGGACTTCTTGAATTCATCTCGAACAACACTTTTGTTCGATTTGAGGGCTTGGGTTCATTCACAACGAACACGTCTCATCAATCTGTGGCAAGCAACTTGGGGTCAAGTTCTTTTTAAGAGAGAGTGTATGATGCGGGGCATCTTTCCCTAGGACCGGGTCCGTACGAGTGAAGTCGGAGGAAGGACCAAGCACGAGCAACAAGCGGGTAAAGAGGCCAAAACAGGGCCACATAACAGCTCAACAGCTCAGGCACGCCCTGCGTACCTTATAGCACGCTCCGCGTACTTGAGTGTCTGATCCGGAGAAGAGTTCAATAGCCAAGGCACGCCCCGCGTGGAATTGGGCACGCCCCGCATATAATGAGTACTGATCCAGAGAAGAGCTCAACAGCCAAGGCACGCCCCGCGTGGAATTAGGCACGCCCCGCGTGCCTTCAGCTTAAGGAACTTGCTCCTTACTCCAGCTTCCTCCTTATTTACAATCCTACCACTCCTTATTTACACCGTTGCCACTCCCTTATTACAATCATGCCTCTCCCTATTTACCAACTATGCCACCCCTTGTTAATTAACTCATTTACCCCTTATCTTTATATTTTATTTAGTTATGTAATTTGTCCTTTATGTAATTTGGCAATTAGGGTTTTTGAGATGATATAAATTCATCTATTTCTCTTTGTAATGTTTTAACTTTTTATCAATCAAATATTAAACTTCTTCAAGAAGCTTGTTAAGGTTTTCACCTTCAACAATGGAGATTTCATATTCCTATGGATTTAGTCTATGAAACTTGAGATTCACTCCTTCTAGTTTAGCTAGAGAAGAACATCTTTGTTAATTTACGATTAAAACTAACACGTCACGAATTCAGATAAAACCGATCTGTATCATAAACATTATTTTTAAAATATTTTAAAAATAATAATTTACTTAGTTTGGCATAATTAAAATTATTACTTAACATAATTATACATAATTTTTAAAGATTAATTTCTATATAAATTTTCTTATTATTTATTTTTTCCAAGCTTTTTCAATCATATATATAAAAGATCAACCATTTTCGTGAACTTATTTATAGTTGCTTATATTAGTCCAAAATAGAATCCCTTGGAAATTAGGGATCGAACAACAGTTTGTGCCAGCATTAGCTTCGTCCTGCCAGCATTTAACATAACAATCATAATAAAAGCCTTAGCTTCTTCCTGCCAGCATATTAAATAATTCTCATAATCATATTAAACATAATAATCATAATAAAAGCCTTAGCTTCTTCCTGCCAGCATTTTCCACTCATAGATAACATCAATTGAAGATACCTAATCAGAATATATCATTGGACAAAGGTAGTAGTATGCAAGTGTTTACATGTAAATGACCTCATTAATATCCTATCCAATAGTTTCTCAACATTTGCACAACCTAAAAATATATAGCATATGGATATACGCTACAATTGATTTAGAGTCCATCTTTATCTACTTAAGCAGGTAATTTCCTTTCTACTTAACTTACCCTAGAATGTGTTGTTTTCTACTGACCTTAGTGCTTTATTTTTATTTTTTCTTTATCAAACCTCAGTGCTTTAATATATTAGGATAATTAATGATATATGCCTACTGGTTACTACCTCTAGTTATAGAGTTTCATATAGTCACGTGTTGTTGTTGTTCCTTGGCGCAACGGTAAACGTTGTTGTCGTGTGATCAAGAGGTCACGGGTTCGAGTCTTAGGAGCAGCCTCTTGCCAAATAAATTGGCAAGAGAAGGCTTGCCCCTAGTACACCTTTGTGGTGGGACCCCTCCCCAGACCCTCGCTTAGCGGGGACGCGTAGTACACCGGGCCGCCCTTTTATATTGTAAGGCAAGGCATCTATGCAATGGCTGGTGAATAGAGCAAGTATGCCCAAAATAATGATTATAAAAATGCTTGGAATATCCTATAAATGAAGAAGATAGTGTTCACCTCGTGAATAGATCAAGTCGAGGGAAGTGCAGATAAAGATGATAAAGATACGTATAGAGAGAGGAAGAGAGATGGGTTAGCAGGGATGGACAGTTGAGAGATTGAGGGAGTGATGGAGTATGATTAGCGTAATATTACTTATTTTAATTTTAATAAAAAAAGAAAATATAAGAAAAATACACAGTAAGTAAAAGCTCTCATTCTTTAATTTCGTGACAATTGTGTAAATATTGAAAATTTTACATATTAAAACCTTATAAATATGTAAAATATTTACTTCAAAAAAAATGTTGAGTGTGGATGACATAAAATCCTACAGCATTTGATTGTTCAATTTTTAATATTATAAATTATGAAAAAAACATTTCAATTTTTCATTAAGAACTTCTTGTACTCATTTGATTTTATTGATGCCACTATTAAAAAATGATTAATAAAAAAGTAATTATTTATTATTATTAGGTGTGGAATGGAAATTCGAAGCTATATTCCATTTTTTTTATTATAAATTGGGGATGGAGCAAAAAGCCCAAACCATATTCCATTATATATATATAAGATTTAATTAATTGTGAAGATAAATTAATTAAATAATTAACACCATATTATTCGGAAATTAAATATTAATAAAAGAACTTCAATGTGATTGATAATTTGTAATGTAGAGTGATGTGATTAATTGATGTCATGGGAAATTAGACTATATTTGTACACGTCAATTTTCTTTAATAAAAGAAATCAAATATAACTAATTTTTCATCAACCATGTTTAAAATGCTTATATGAAATAAGATAAAGAATCAGCATTCATTCACTTTAGATAGAATTAAACTATATACTTTAGAGTTTATGAGCAAGTCATTCCCTGCTGCACTAAAAGTAATGCCAATCTCTCATAACACCAACTGAAAATTAAATGAATTGTTGATAGAAAGATAAATTTAACAGAAATAAAAAAGGGGGAAAATCTCTTATTATCCAATAGGCTGATTACTAATTTCTGGCTTAGGTCATTCATAATCCCTTGTATCAATTTTGTAAATTATACTTAATTAAGGTTGAATTAATTGATAAAAGTGTTTTAATAGATAATGTAAAAGATATATAAAACTTAAATTAACATACATCTGTAGAATAATTTCATGTCTTTTTATGGAATATCCACTGATGCATCGTAGTGGCTTCTGATGGAGTTAACATGCTCAATAAAAAAAATGTCTTAGCGGTAATATGGCCTTGAAAATAGACATCACAAAGGCTTTCGATACAACTGGATTGGGCTTTTCTACTTGAAGTGCTTAAGGCCTTTGGGTTCTCTCTTCCTTTTCGGGATTGGATACTAAGCATTCTAGCATCTGTCGAATCTCAATTATGACTAATTCTGGCACTCATAGCTACTTCTCATGCTCTTATAGGGTAAGAGTATCTCCTATCTTGTTTAGTATTTTTGAAGACTACCTCATTAGGCTCCTCTCTTCCCTAGTTGATCAAGGACTATTGATCCCCATGGCTTATTCAGGCACATACATGTTCTCTACTCATCTTCTGTATGCCGATGACATCCTCCTATTCTGCAAACCCTCCCTCAGTAACGCCAGACTTTTATATCCAATCCTTCCAAAGTATGGTTTAATGTCAGGTCAGATAGTTAATTGGTAGAAATCAGAAATATTATTTGGCCAATCGATCACGCCACGTCGTCGACTGCAACTTGCTTTAGTAACAAAAATACAGATTGGGTCCTTACCGTTCAACTATCTTGGTGTCCTTCTCTTCAGGGGAGCACTAAAATCTTCTTATCTTTGTTGCCTTCGGATAAAATATCCAACACATTATCCAAATGGAAGGGACATAAACTCTCTACGGCGGGCATGTTGACCATGGTTAAGGTTGTTATCACTGGGGCCTTAATTCACTAGTTTATTGTTTATAAAATGGCCAGCGAGCCTTCTCAAACGCCTTAACATGCACATGATATCTGGTGTGGTTCTATCTATGAGCATAAATTGGTGGCTCCCCTTGGAGAGATTGTGTGAAATCGCTCACGGAGGGAGGTTTAGGTGTTAAACGGTTGCATACTTTCAACTTGGCATTATCGGGCAAGCTGGCTTGGGGTTAATTTGTTGCAGCTCCCTAGGGAGTGTTGGAGAGAAAAGAAGAATATAAGAAGTGAAAGAAATATAGGAGGAAGCTTTTCTTTAATTTTATTTCTCTTTAACTTGTGCTTCTTCACTTTCAGCCTATACAAGATAACTATTTATAGTACATGAAAATGTAACTATTACAAACCTAATAAATAACTCTTAATGACTAGTTAAGAGTGTAACTTAATATCACATAACTTTTCATAAGTTATTCTAAAACAACTTAAGTAACTCTAATAGTTACAAGTTAATTTATTTTGCTAACAATCAAAATAAAGACTATTAATTATAAATTTATTATTTCAACACACCCCCTTAAACTTATAATTTTTTTTATCTTTTAGTAACACCAAGAACATCTCTTAATCTGCTGAAATCTTCGAACTTCAAAGCTTTTGTAAAAATATCAGCAACTTGATCTTTGGATGGTACATGCTTGAGCTGAATTTCCTTCCTTCCAATGCATTCTCTAATAAAGCGATACTTGGTGTCAATGTGTTTGCTTCTATCATGGAAGACCAGATTTTTAGCCAATGCAATAGCTGACTTATTATCAACAAAAACATCAGTTGCTCCATCTAGAACAAACTTCAAACTTTTTAACATCCTTCTCAACCATATTGCATGACAAACACAAGAAGCTGCTGCAACATACTCTACTTCACACGTTGAAAGTGTAACAATTGCTTGTTTCTTAGAACTCCAAGCAAAAACAGCAGTTCCCATAAAGAAAACAAAACCAGTTGTACTTTTTCTATCATCAATATCTCCTCCCCAATCACTATCACTGAATCCATACAATCTGAAATTGTTTTGAGAAGAGTAAAATAAACCATAATCTAATGTACCTTTGATGTATCGAAGTTTCCGCTTTGCTGCCTCCATATGAGCTAAAGTTGGAACCTCCATGTAACGACTAATGAGTCCAACTCCATATAAGATATCTGGTCTTGTACATGTCAAAAATCTCAGCCTTCCAACCAACCTTCTAAACAAAGTTTGATTCACTTTTTCTTCAACATCATGCTTTGACAACTTATTTCGACAATCCACTGGCGTAGAAGCTGAATTGCTTTTATCCATATTGAATTCTTTTAAAATAGTTTCCGCATAAGACTTTTGAGACAAGAAAACACCTTCATCACTTTGTTTAACTTCAATGCCCAAATAATATGACATCAGCCCTAAATCAGTAATCTCAAAATTGTTTGTCATCAACTTCTTAAATTCTTCAATCATCTTTTGATGACATCCTGTGAAGATCAAATCATCAACATATAAGCACACATACATCATTTTTCCATTCTCATTTTCCTTAACATACAAAGCATGCTCGTATGGACATTTTGTGAAGCCATTCTTCTGAAAATAGTCATCGATGCAAGAATACCATGCCCTTGGAGCTTGTTTAAGGCCATACAAAGCCTTTTTTAAATTTAGCACCTTGTCTTCTTGACCTTTGACAATGTAACCCAATGGTTGATTCACATAAACTTCTTCTTCAAGAGTTCCATTTAAGAACGCTGATTTGACACCATTTGATGAATTTTCCATCCTTGTTGAGCTGCCAAGGAAATAACTTAGCGAATTGTCTCGATTCGAGCAACTGGAGCAAAAACTTCATCATAATCAATTCCGGCCTTTTGAGAAAAACCTTTTGCAACAAGGCGAGCTTTATACTTCTCCACTTCTCCTTTGGCATTTTTCTTTATTTTGAAAATCCACTTCACTGCTACTGCTTTTTTTTCTTTTGGAAGTGTTGTCAATTCCCAAGTGTCATTCTTTTTTATGGAATTCATCTCTACATCCATGGCTTGTCTCCATTTCTTTTCTTGAACAGCATCTTCAAATTGTACAGGTTCTGTATCAGCAAACAAACAGAATAAAGTAGGGTTATCTATTTCTTCAGTTTCTTCATAAATCTCCCTCAAGCTTCTCATTCGAGGCTGCCTTTCTGATGAGCTTTTTGGGGATGAGTCTGTTACATTTGTTTGAGATGTGGAAGGTGAATTTGGTGGTGTGACAACTACATCTTCATTCTGACCTGAAAAATCAACATCAAATACAGGAAGAAAATCGTAATTTTCATCTTGTGGAACCTCCCAATTCCAGGAGCTTTCTTCTTCAAACTTCGCATCTCTACTTATCACAACTTTTCCATTCCGAGGATTATAAAATTTATAACCTTTGGAATTTTTTGCATAGCCAATAAACACCATCTTCTCACTTTTATCATCTAATTTGCTTCTCAATTCGTCAGCTACATGAACATAACCAACACAACCAAATACTTTTAAATGAGAAATATTTGGTTTTTTTCCACACCATGCTTCATTTGGGGTCTTTCGCAAAAGCTTCTTTGAAGGACTTCTATTATTCAAATAAATTGCACATGTTACAGCTTCTGCCCAAAACTCTTTTGGCATACCTGTGCACTTCATCATGCTTCGAGTCATGTTAAGAATGGTTCTATTTTTTCGTTCCACGACACCATTTTGTTGAGGGGATCTTGGAACAGTAAGAAATCAACAAACACCATTATAATCATAGAACTGATTGAACTTCTCAGATTTGAATTCTCCTCCTCGATCAGTTCGTAATGATTGAATCTTGAAGCCGCTTTCATTCTCAACTAGTGCTTTGAACTTCTTAAACACTTCAAATGCTTCAGATTTTGCCTTCAAAAAATAAACCCATGTTTTACGAGTAAAATCATCAATAAATAATAAAAAATATCGACTCCCTGCATGTGAACTCGGATTAATAGGTCCACAAATATCTGTATGCACCAATTCAAGTGGCTTTGATGTGCTTGACAAAGACTCCTTTGGAAAACTAGTTCTGGATTGCTTACCGTACATACACCCTTCACAGATCTGATTAGGATTGTTTATAGAAGGTAATCCATCCACCATTTGTTGCTTGCACATTTGCTCCAATCCACCAAAATTCAAGTGACCCATTCTGAGATGCCATAGCCATGCAGAATCTGATGAAGCTTTCAAACACATAGGACGATCACTGTTGATTTTCAATTTGAACATTTTGTTTGAAGACATTGGAACTTTTGCAATCATTTTTCTTTTTCCATCTCTCATAACCAGCCCATTTTTATTCATCTCCACCTCATAACCTTTCTCCAAAAGTTGTCCAATACTCAAAATATTGGATTTCAAAGCTGGAACATAATAGACATGAGAAATAAATTGATGATCTCCATTCTTCAATTTGATAAGAATATCACCACTGCCCATAACTGGAACTGTTGTTTTGTCACCGAAAGAAATATTTCCTTTCTTAGATTCATCAAGTTTATAAAAAAGTTCTTTATTTGCAGTCATATGATTGCTTGCTCCTGAGTCTAGATACCAAGACTCCTTGCACCTTTCTTCATCTTCACTACATGTCAGCAACAAAGTTGAATCTTCATCATCAACCTCGACTAAATTGGCTTGTGCATCTTTATAAGAATCAGATTCACATTCTGCAGCATAATGCCCAAATTCTTGACAATTGTAACATTGCACATGAGATTTATCACGACCACGCCAATTATTTCCACGACCTTGAAAATTATTGACTCTGCCACGTCCTCTTGCATTCCATTGCTGATTATTTGTTGCTTCATTATTGTAGAAATTTCTGCCACCTCTACCTCTTCCATTATATCCACGATTCCAGCCATGACCTCTACCTCTTGATCTTCCTCTTCCTCTTCCATATCCACCTACAAATGACTTCTTTTCTTCTTTATCATTCAAATCAAGTTTCGCTTGCAACACCTGAGCGATGGGTTCTTCTCTGTTCTTTAATCTCTCCTCATGGGCTTGTAACGAACCCAAGAGTTGATCTACAGACATAGTCTCCAGATCCTTTGATTCTTCAATAGCAGTCACCACATAATCAAATTTCTGAGTCAAAGAACGAAGGATTTTTTCTATCACAAGAACATCCTCCATTTTTTCTCCATATCTCTTCAACTGATTCACAATTACCAAGGTTCTATTAAAGAACTCATCAATTTTCTCTGACTCCTTCATCTTGAGTTTCTCATACTCACTTCTCAAGGTTTGCAAACGCACCTTGACTACTTTATCTTTCCCCTTAAAGGAATTTTCAAGAATCTCCCATGCCTCCTTCGCTGTTGTTGCAGTAGAAACTTTCACGAACATATTCTCATCCAGACACATATGGATTAGCGAGAGTGCTTGTTGGTCTTTCTTCCTTGTATTCTTCAAAGTCACCTTTTGAGCATTCGTCAATTCCGCCTCATTCTCTGGCTGATCATAACCGGTTTCTACCGTTTCCCATGCATCTTGAGAACCCAATAAAGCCTTCATTCTAATGCACCAGTTATCATAGTTATCTTTTAAGAGTTGTGGATATTTGTATGGAATCGTTCCATTCAACATTTCTGATACCACTTTGTTGGAGAGAAAAGAAGAATATAAGAAGTGAAAGAAATATAGGAGGAAGCTTTTCTTTAATTTTATTTCTCTTTAACTTGTGCTTCTTCACTTTCAGCCTATACAAGATAACTATTTATAGTACATGAAAATGTAACTATTACAAACCTAATAAATAACTCTTAATGACTAGTTAAGAGTGTAACTTAATATCACATAACTTTTCATAAGTTATTCTAAAACAACTTAAGTAACTCTAATAGTTACAAGTTAATTTATTTTGCTAACAATCAAAATAAAGACTATTAATTATAAATTTATTATTTCAACAGGGAGTCGCCTACTTTAGTCTCGGTTCATTGGACTGTCAGGTCTATCTAGAACAATGACAAATTCATCGGTTTCGTGCTCGGTTAAACTGGCCTATGGTCTTTTGCAGAAACATTCCTTCTAGCGGATTGGTAGGACCTCCAGACTCAATTTCTGAACTTCAAAATGGATTAATCCATGAGTTTTTATACAAACACAATTAGCGCCTACCCGCAATCTTGTGGAGGGGGTGAATGATTTTCTGCATGGATCGAATTGGATAAACCTACCTCCACTACCGCAACACTTGATTCAATCAATTGATTTGTTTCTCAAAGCGGAGAGGAGTTAGATCTGTGCATATGGAAGACTGTTGAGAACGGCATTGTCACGGTGCAGTTATTCTATCAGTGGTTGCAGACACCGCCGGTTAGGCCTGATTTTTTCCTATTCATTTTGTAGGTCTTGATTCCGCCATTGAGGTCTCTCGCGCTGGTGAGCTTTCAAAGGCTATTTACCAACCCATGACTTGCTTTGTCAACACGGTATTACTATTTTCTTCCACTACTACTTCTGTCAGTGCCAAAATGAATCTATCCAGCACTTTTTTAGGGAGTGTGAATTTGGTAGACAAATTTGGTTGAGCATTGGATTATTGTTCAGGTGGAGGATGGAATTGAACATGAACTTTGTTGATTTCTTGCAGCATGCAGCAATGCAACGTTTCAGTGCTCAAATTTATTCACTGTGGATCAGTGCGTTGGTTCAGGGAGTTTGGGTAATTTGGTTAGCTAGAAATGATTTCATATTCGAGAACGTTGCCCCTTACATTCACCGCTCGCTCCGTCTTTTATGGTCATAGATTCAGAGAGCTAATCATAGAAGGCTGCAGTCATGTCTACATCATGCCTTGAGGATACTAACGGTCTGTTGGGAAGCCCCACCTCGGGATTGGATCAAAGTAAACATAGATGCATCAGCCACTTCATGCTCGGGAAGTTGCATATGGGTCTTTAGGAAGCTGCATTGTCGGATCCTTTGCTTTTCCCTCGTCATTTACTTTCGCACACTTAGCGAAACTAGAGGCTGCTTTGCACGTGGTTAAATTAGCTCATTCCAAAGGTTGGATGTCAGTTCGGCTAGAAAGCGACTTAACATACGTCATCTCATTGCTGAGGTCGCGCAAAGGGAAATTTCCATGGCAAAACTTTGAAAATTTGCGAAGTTTGCTCACTTTCACAACATTAATGCATCTCGTAGTTTCGCATGTCTACCGTGAAGGCAACATGGTCGGGGATGCACTCGCTAACTTGGTTCGGATTAGCACTACGACTTCCTGGTGGGACTCATATCCGAGTTCTTTTGACGGTTTAGTTAGTGAAAATTGTTTAAGCCGTTTGACGTATCATTTTTCATAATCTTTCTGTTTTCACACTTTTTATTTTGTTCTCCATTTATATATGAATTGAGCTCGGATAAAGGGTTCCATGGGGGTGCTAACCTGGTTGAGATGTCTGATAGCCCCGTCTCCTCCTTCAAAAGCAAATGGTGATAGTGCATCTTTTTGTTGAGGTGGATCCAAAAGTAAATCATCAGGTACTAAATTTTAATTTTGTATTTTTAGATATTTAAATATGATATGCATGCTTGTTTAATTTTCAATCAATATGTTTACTTAAATTTGTTTCATTAGTTCGTCTCAAATGATAATATCTAGCTTCAATTACCCTCATTATGCATAATTAATGTAAGCGAATGTGCAACTTCAAAGTGCCAACATCTATGCAATTGACATTCACTCTTTCGAATCCGATAATATAATTTGTTTATTTTTAGGCTTCCCTTTTTTTCGTCTCCATCTCTTTTAATTCGATTACAAATTTGTTCCTTTTTTAGATCTCCAATGAAAGTAGTCATGATTTACTTCCATTGTTTACGTCTATGCTTCCAAATATTAACTCAAATTCATCTGGATAATTAACATGTTATACTATTTTAACTAAAATACCTATCTTTTGTTATTGTTATTATAACTACTACTATTATTATTACTTTATATACTTTTTTCCCTATAAGGTTTGGAGCTCGTTTGCAAATATTTCTCCTCAAAATTAAGATTAGACGGTTAAAGATTAAATGCAATTTTAATTATAGTAGAATGTAATTTCGTAAACTAATTAGCATAATCCAAATTTCAAATTATGCATAAAATTAAACACTAGACTTTAAATAATTTGATATTTTTCGAACCATCTCAATTGTGTTTTGATCAATTATTAAACCTAACAAAGATTATATCCAAACTGAGTTTATCAAAACATATCTAATTAACTTTTCCAGAGACTAATTCTTACTTAGAAATTAATGAAATTAGCTAAGTATATGATAGTACATTGAGTAATAGTTTCATTTTTTTTACAATAGTGGTAAAAAAAGTACAACACACTGTATTTTTTGTGCCAAATGGAGACTTTCTTTTTACAAGAAAATATCTTTAGGATATCATATACATTGATATTAACAAAAAAAAAAGTTACTTTTCAGGATATTGTTGATTTTATATGCCAATTGGAGATTTTTTTTTTACAAAATAATATCTTCGGATATCATATACATGATATTAACCAAAAATAAATTAATTTTCAGGATTTTATTGATTTTGAAAATCAGATTTGGTATGTTTGCAAACAGTAGCAGAGTATATAAATATGCATGTATTAGAATATGTTAATTTAAATTTCATCAAATAATTTGAATACCAAAAAGAAAACGAAATGAAGACTCTTCAAATTCTTACCATCCTTATCCTGCTCCTTTTGATAATCACTAAAGGTATATAAACCTTATACTTGTTTGCTATAATTCAAATGCTAGGCATCTTAGCGATTAGTTTTTTTTTTAATTCAAGGCAAAATTGATGGTTTGTTTTGATATTCTAATTGTAATTTTCATCTATTATTATTATTATTTAATATTTATTCAATTTTTGGTTGGTCATTTTCCAAAGAACACCACATATATGCTAAAAATAATAAAAATCAATGTAAGGTTTATTTACCAATTTTTAAAAATCCATTAGTAATTGATAACATCAAGATATTATCCATGGTATCAAAGTGGATATTTACCAAAACGGCGGCGTATTGGGAACACCGGGGAAGCAGTGGCGTATCAAGCAAGTCATCTATGTGGCGGATCTCCTAGTTTCCGCCACACGCTATCTGTAGTTAAACCTACGCGGGATCCGCCTACGCGTCTCGATCCGCCCGCCCGAGCCGATTCCCAATAAAGACAATTAATGAACCGTTAATGAGCTAACGACCACAGTTAAGAGAGATCCGTAACCGCCATTAATGAGGCATTAATGGAGACTTTCTAGTTACTGGAAGTTACGATCACATGACTATAAATAGCTTGCACCCCTAGCTATTGAGGTACACATTCACTCTCTTCCTTAAACCCTACCTTTGTCAATATAGTTTATTCTCCTTTTACCATACTAACTTTGGCATCGGAGCTTCCCCCCGTCGAACCCAACGACGCCCCCACAGGGAAGAGAGTTGATCGGAAATCCATCCCTAGTTATCAATTGGTGCGGTGAACGTGGAATCCTAACATAATAAGGATTTCGTTCACATTTTAAACATGACAAACGGAGGGTCTAATCCCTCCACGGGAACAGAAACACCATCCATAACACCATTAACTAATGTCACTACGAACGCTGGTCGCGTTGACCCTGATGCACCAACCGTGCATGGCGAAGGGAGCATGTCACCTGACTCCTTCATTGAAATTTGTGCGGGATCCGTCGGAAGAGAGCATGGACCCGCCATGGAAAGTCGGCTAAGGTCTTACTTGACGATTCCTCCATTCACCCTCCGTCGTCCCCATCCGGTTCCTACGCCATCACAATGGCAGAATACTCTCATAGGACCCAATGCTCGTGACTCGTCGTTTTTTGTTTCTCACACGGCGGACTCCACAGTTGTTAATCCAGTGCTCGCCAACACCCAACCGCCGTTGAATCGAAGGCTGTTTTTGGAGATACCAGAAGGGAGTCAAAGGAATGATTCGACTCTTCCTAGGGACACCGCAAACCCTGGGATCACCATTGGCAGTCAGGAGGGTCGTAGGCACAAGAAGCGTAAAAAAAACACGTGGAAAGGAGCGATCTCAATCCCCTTCTCGCCCTAGGCGTAGATCACAAAGACGAGGTAGATCTCCTCCAACATTTGATTGAAGGAGAAATGAGCAGCAAGCTGGATTACCACGACAGGATAGACAAAATCCGCCACCAAATCAAGAAGAAAATAGGCGAGCTCCTCCTGGCAGACGGGGTGGAGGTGGTAGAAGGTCACCATCCGACCCATCATCCGATTCCAGCTCTTCGTCTTCTCAAAGTAGACCTCCAAACAGAAGACGTCCTTGGGAGAATCGACGTACTATGGAGGAGCAAATCAGAGCCGAGGTACGCCGTCAGAACGAAGAGAATTCCAGGCATAACCCATTCGCCAACCGTGATTCGCCTTTCACTGCGTGGATCGAGGTTGAGGAAACCGAGCGGCACTTTAAGATTCCTAACATCCAAGTCTATTCAGGTGAGGATAATCATGAGGCCCGTACAAGAAAGTATCGCATGTTGCTTGGCCTTAATCGAGCCAGTGAGGCGGTGCTATGTCAGATGTTCATCACTACGCTCAAGGGTCCTGCTTACGATTGGTTCCAGTCCCTTCCCCCAGGATCGATAGACAGCTGGGATCAGTTAAGTCGAGAATTTTGTGCGAAATTCGTCGGATGCATTCCTCCAATGGTTAAATCGCGAAAGCTCTTTGAGTTAAAACAAAAAGAGAATGAACCCCTTCGGGAGTATGTCGATAATTTCAACAAATTGTGTATCCGCATTGTTGATGTAGATATCTCCATGGCAGTAGAAGCGCTGGTGAAAAACACAACGTGTAAAATCTTACAAGAGGATTTAATCAGAAACAAACCGAGGAATATGGCGGAACTAATAGAAAGGTGCAAGGACTTTATGGAGGTTGATGACATCCGTAGAGAGTCTATATCTCCACCCAAGAGAGACAAAGGCGAATCTCATCGACGGGACAAGGAAAAGCTCCCTGATTCGTCATCCCGAGGTAGGCGAAGAGGATCTAGAAACAAACCTGCATACATACCATCGTTTACACCGTTAAATGCCTCCAAAATTGAAGTGCTAATGTGGATCGATAACAGCCAGCACAAGCGGAGCATTTCATACCCCGAACCGAAGGGAGGGAAGTACACCAACACAGGGAAAAATCATAAAAATTATTGCAAGTACCACCGGAGAAATGGTCATGAGACGGATGCAAGCTGGGAGTTGGCCAGGGAGATAGAAAGGCTTATCGAAAGGGGAAAGTTGGACCGGTTCGTCCAAAATGATAACAAGAAAGGCGATGATGATAAACCAAGAGATGATCCGAGAAAGAAGGCGAAAGGAGTCATCAACGTCATAGCGGACGAACCAGGATATCAACCCGCGCTAAAGAAGCCAAAAACCATTGCTCTCGAAAGGATGTCGCTCAATCGCCCTTTCGCAGATGTAGGCCCAGAGGTTCCTCCTCACGCAGATGCTCTGGTCATCACCATGATGGTGGAAGGATGGGAAATGAAAAGAGTAATGATCGACACTGGTAGTTCATGCAACGTCATTACAAGAGGGGCATTCGCCAAGCTCAAGATCGATCCTATCCAGGTGGAGACCACCATTATAGACATCCTGGGAGTAACAGGGCACACAATCCAGATGAAAGGGCATGTAATGTTGGAATGCGAGTTGGCAGATGAAGATCAAGTCTGGAAGGGAGATCTAGAGTTCTTCATTATGGATGGTCAGTTGGCTTATAATGTCATCTTGGGGCGGCCGTTCATCTCAGAGGCAACTGCCATGGGGGGGGGGTAATGGTCAAAGGGAATCAAAGAGTTGCTCAGGAGACATATTCGGCATCCTTGACGATTCGCCCGCAGTCCAAGGATGATGAAGAGGAGGAACTTGTCACAATGGCTTTGGGAGATACAGAGATGTTTCTTATGACAAATGGAAAACAGGTACGAATCTCCAGAGGGCTAAAAGATGAGATTAAGGCAGATATTACAAAGGTTCTCCTCGAGTCGGAAGATGTCTTCACATGGAAAGATGAGATCCTCCCAGGCATTAGTCCAGATGTAATCACTCATAAACTCAATATCGCCGAGGACGCGGTCCCGATAGCACAAAAACAGAGAAATCATAGTCCTGAGAGACAGAAGGTGATTGAAGAAGAGATTTCTAAACTCAAGAAGGCAGACGCCATTGAGGAGGTAATTTATACACAATGGCTAGCGAATGTGGTACTAGTCAAAAAGGCGGGCGGATCATATCGCATGTGTATTGATTTCACAGATCTCAATAAAGCTTGTCCCAAAGACAACTACCCTTTACCATGTATTGATATTCTAGTAGACGGAACCGCAGGACACGCCATGTATTCCTTTACTGATGTAAAATCGAGCTATCACCAGATCCCGATGGAGCCATCTGACAGGATCAAAACTTCATTCATAACACACCAAGCGACCTATTGCTTTAAGGTCATGCCCTTTGGACTCAAAAATGCAGGGGCAACTTACCAACGGATGATGAATAAAATATTTGAGGGGAGAAAAGGTGACAACTTTTCTGTCTATGTAGATTATATGATCATCAAAAGTACCACTGTGGAGTGATAGTGCGACGCCTAGTGGTAGAGTTTTCACGACGAAATGTATATATTGTGAGTGCGGATTCTAAATCTATGGATGTGATCTTTATAAATTACTCTTAACTCTACTAGACGCTACGACTACTTAGGGGCAAGTGTACCCCGTCGTATCAAGTAATAATCCGGTTAAGACCGGGTATCGAATCCACGGGATTTATAACTGCAAGTATTAGACGACTCGATTTTATACGTTATCTAAGCGGCGTATACTTTGGGATTAGTGTGCGACACAACTACAAACTACTCCTAAACTATTGGCGACACAGGTTTATGTAACGGAAAACTCCACGGAATGATATGGGCGACGATAAGTTATAAATATAAAAGGCAATGACTCCGAATATATTCGATTGACAATTTACTCTTGCAAAGACGACTACGTGTAGTTCGACCGACCCGTGAAGTACTTAGACTACGTGGTTCCTAGTCAAGGCGTGTCTAATGCTGGGGATTAGAAACTAGGGCCCGTAAGTTCCGTGGTGTGTCAATTCCTACGGTTTCCGGTGCGTCACTTCCGGTAGGGCAACACCTATATGAATCCCTAAAGATTGCCCGAATGGCGTCGGAAATCGCGTTCCCCTACACAATAGTCAATTACGAGTATCAAAACAAGTAATAAACATCAACACGTATATAGAAACGGAAATTGCAAATCATATATTATAAATGTGGAAAGCATAAATGAGGAATACTGTTAAGCCCAAAATATACCTAAAATATCATTAATATTTACATCATTTTTATTACAAATTTATGTTGTTTATATCTGTTTAGATTACTTTTACTCTCGAATATCTTTCTTTTTTGCAAGGTACCTAAATATTTGGTAAAATCCAAATAGGAACGAAAAAGGATCAAAAACAGAAGAAAAACCCTACAAAAGGAGTCAAAGACGACGTAAATCGAAAGCACCAAGTCGAGGACACGAACGAAAGCAAAGAAGTGAGAAAACTCATCGTGCCGCGACAGTGAATCCCCAACCCGCGGCCGCGATGCGCGTGGTTTAGCCATTTCTCCCCTTCGTCCAACGTTCAACTTACTGCTACGTCATTCACGGTCGAGGATTCCTATCCTCGGTAAGTGCAGAAAATTTGCCAAAAGCATTTAACACATGCTGAAATCCAAGAAACGCGTTCGTTCAAGTGGATAAAGACGTCCTTTCACAACGGACACGACTCTTAACCAACGGATACATCACTTCAAACACAACCCTTCAACATCTATAAATAAAGAGTTGATGTTGAGAAAAAATGCAATGAAATGTTATAATATAGATATAGAATCAGAGCGTAGAACTTATGTCTAAGTTCTAAGTAAAAACATTTCGAGAGTTAGAAATTAGATTCTGTACAAAACAAGATGAGGTACACATATTGTTTATAGTTTAATTACAACTCAGTAGCGTTTAAACATTGTTCCAGTTTTAGTTTGCATCATGGTAGTGGCCGACCGAATCCCTATTACGAAGTTACAGCGAGAAGATTGAGTAGAGTGTTCGCCCCTGAGCCTGACAACCTCTAAGGAAACCCAAGGAAAGGAACCGATCAAGCCGTTCACTTGCACGCCCTCGAAGAACTCGATGCTCCATGTTCTCTATAAACTTGTATCAATTTATATTTCATCTAATAAAGTCCGTTCTATTCGACAAATCGTTATGCAGCACTTATGGTAACCAATCCAATATAAGTGAGGCTGGTGTTTTCATTAATACGCAGTTGAATTCAAAATCATTACAAGGAAACTTTGTTGAACACTTAGGCAAATTATCATCTCGAAAGAGTTTTAATTTGAGTAAGGGCAACTATCCCGAAAGGGTTTTGTCGCGTTCAAAGCCAATTAATTAGAGGTTCCGTCATTTATTTCATCATCATAATTGATACAAAGTTTAAGTTGTTTTCTTTGCTTAATGCAAATGAATACATTCATTGTTTTTCTAAAAAGTTCTAAATGTTCCTGTTTTGTAAAATTCATCCTTAAATCAGAAGATCTTTCTAACAATCGATTTATTCTAAATATAAAATCTTATTCCAGCATTTTTCAAGTATTCAAAGTTCATAAACTCAATTAAACAATTATTTTTCCTAAATTCAATTAGACAAATTTCACTTTTCATTTACAATTAATAATAAATCTAACAAGTTCGAAATTAATAAATTCAAAAATAAGTTTTTTCGTTAAAAAACGTATCCCTATGGGATCGATATTTTTATTACTACAAGCGAAACCGTGCACTTGCGGAAATCGCTCAACAAGTTTTTGGCGCCGTTGCCGGGGATACGCCAAAATTTTTGACAAAATTTTTATTTTTCGTATTTTATTTTCGAATCTAGGTTTACACATTATTTTTATACAATTTTTATATTTTATTTATTTTTCAGTTTATATAACATATTTGTTTTCAATTTTGTTTTGAAGGTAGTTTGGCTCGTGTAACCATTTGAAGTTCATGCGCAGTTCACGAAATTCGGGCACGCCACCAGACCCTTTTGATCCAGAAATTGAAAGAACACTTAAGAAAAACAAGAAAAACAAGAAAAACAAAGACAAAACACCCTTAGAAACCAAAAAAATCCAGCCAGAAAATATGGCCGATCCACCGACACTTATGGATTATGCTAGGCCAGGAATGGCCGGTGTAACTAATAGTGTAGTTAGACCCCGTATAAACGCAAATCAATTTGAAATTAAGCCTGCTTTGCTTAATATATTGCAAAACAACATAACGTTTTATGGACTACCTAACGAAAACCCTAATGCACATTTGACAAATTTCTTAGAAATTTGTGATACTTTTAAAATTACTGATGTAACAGCCGAAGCAATCAAACTTCGCCTCTTTCCTTTCACTTTGAAGGATAAGGCAAAAATTTGGTTAACTTCTATGCCTGCTGCAACATTTGAAACTTGGGACCAATTAGCCCAAGCGTTTTTATCAAAATAGTTTCCCTTAGCAAAAACCGCAAGAGTCATCAAAGAATTGACATCTTTTACACAAAATGATAATGAAACTCTTTATGAAGCTTGGAAACGTTTTAAAGAACTTCAACGTTTATGCCCACACCACCAACTGCCAGATGCACTTTTAATGCAGACATTCTATAATGGATTAAATCCTACAACTAGAGGTTCATTAGATGCTATGTCTGGAGGTTTATTTATGAAGAAGACGTCCGCCCAAGCAAGAGAACTTTTGGAGGAAATGGCAATCAACAGCAGTATGTGGCCCGCAGAGCGTGGACATATACCAACGGCGAAACCATCATCCTCAGGTACATCATCGGTTAAAGGTATAATGAATCTTGATCCAGTAGCAATGTTACAAGCCCAATTTTCTGCCTTATCGCACAAAATTGATAAGTTTATGGCACTATGCGATCCTAATGATCCAATCCAGAGAGACATTGATTACGAAGGTATGAGTGAGATAGAACAGGTAAATTTTGTCCAAGGACAAAACCAAACTACTAATCCTTATTCTAATACTTATAATCCTGGATGGAGAAATCATCCTAACTTTAACTGGAAAGATAATAATAGTAATAATAATGAAAATGCTAATCAATATCGTGTAAATAATTATCAAAATCAAACAAGAGATACGATTAGCACTTTATCTTCAAAAATCGACAAATTTATAGATGCTATGAATGGAAAGGTAAGTAATCAAGACGATGGTTTTAAACGGATCGAAAGTAAATTCGATCAGCTTATCAAAAACCAATCATCTAGCATCCATAATTTGGAGGTTCAAATTGGACAACTTGCTAAATCAATTCCATCCCGCAAAGAGGGAAGTCTTCCCAGCCAAACGGAAGAAAATCCGAAAGAGCATGTTAAGGCTATCACTCTTCGTTCAGGAAAAAACTATTTAGGTCCGGAAATGCCCAGAAATTCAACTTTACCTGGAAATGATTTACCAAAATCCAAAGAAGATACGTTAAAACAAAAAGATACACCAATTGACTCTAGTACGAAACCTTTTGTACCAAAACCACCTTTTCCACACAGGGTCCGAAATAAGGACCATGATAAACAACTTTTATCATTTTTAGATAAGCTTAAAAATTTGCATATAAATTTAACATTCATGGATGCAATTACGCAAATTCCTAACTATGGAAAATTCTTGAAAGATTTAATTTCAAAAAAGATTAGTTGGGAAGGAATTTCATCCATTTCACTTACTGAAGATTGTAGTTCGATAGTATCAAGCAAATTACCTACTAAACTCAAAGATCCCGGATGCTTTACCATTTCGTGTAAATTGGGAAATATGGAATTCCCAAGTTGTCTTTGTGATTTAGGAGCTAGTATAAACTTGATGCCATTGTCTATTTTTGAAAAATTAGGTTTAGAAGAAGACATCAAACGTACCAATATGGTTTTGCAATTAGCGGATCAATCCACTAAAAGACCATATGGTATAATTGAAGACGTTTTGGTGAAAGTTGACAAATTTATTTTTCCTACTGATTTTGTTATCTTAGATTTTGCTTATGATGCTAATTGTCCGCTAATCTTTGGTAGACCATTCATGAACACGGGACGTGCTCTAGTTGATGTGTCGGAAGGAAAAGTAGTTTTACGAATAGGTGACGATAAGATCGAGTTCGATATGAATCAATCAATGAAATATCCTATGGAGGATTTCGCTTGTATGAAACTTGATTTAATTGAAGAATGTGTTAATGACATTGTTCAAAGAGAAGAAATAATAGAACCTATAATGGGTGAAGAATTAGAAGATAAGGACCCAGAGCCTTTGATTCGAGAAGATGGACCAGTTCCGCCTTCAGTAGTAGTTCCACCTAAATTAGAACTTAAAGAATTACCAAACCATCTGAGATACGCTTTCCTAGGCGGAAGTGATACTCTACCTATAATCATCTCTAACAAATTAACAGAAAATCAAGAAGAAAAATTGAAAGAAGTTGTTAGAAATAGAATAGGAAGTGTGGGATGGCAAATTTCAGATTTAAAAGGAATTAATCCTAGTATTGTAATGCATAGGATTCACTTAGAAGAAGATAAGCCACCTAAAGCGGATAGACAAAGACGTTTAAATCCGAACATGAAAGAAGTAGTCAAAAATGAGATTACTAAACTTTTAGACAATGGAATCATTTATCCTATTTCGGATAGTGAATGGGTTAGTCCAATCCATTGTGTACCCAAAAAGGGAGGCATAACTATAGTAAGGAATGATGAAGGTGAATTAATACCTACGAGAACCACCACTGGTTGGAGGGTTTGTATAGATTATAGGAACCTAAATAAGGCAACTAGGAAAGATCATTTTCCTTTACCTTTCATCGATCAAATGATCGAAAGGATAGCCGGTCATGCATTTTATTGTTTTTTTGATGGTTATTCCGGATTCTTTCAAATATATATTTACCCGGATGACCAAGATAAAACAACCTTCACATGTCCTTATGGAACATTTGCATATAGAAGAACGCCTTTTGGTCTATGTAATGCACCAGTAACTTTTCAACGTTGTATGACTGCAATTTTTAATGATTTCATCGAAGATATCATGGAAGTATTTATGGATGATTTTTCAGTTTATGGAGATTCTTTTGATGCATGTTTAAAAAACTTAGATAAAGTTCTTTCTAGATGCGAAGAAACGAATTTAGTATTAAATTGGGAAAAATGTCATTTCATGGTTGACGAAGGAATTGTTTTAGGGCATAAAATATCTGAAAAAGGATTAGAAGTAGATAGAGCAAAAACTTCAGTAATAGAAAAATTACCCCCACCAACAACTGTCAAGGGAGTAAGATCATTTCTAGGACATGCAGGTTTTTACAGACGATTTATAAAAAACTTTTCTGTGATTTCCAAACCACTTACTAATTTGCTTATGAATGATTCAACCTTCGATTTTAATGAAGATTGTATTAAAGCTTTCGAGACATTGAAAACAGCTTTAGTTAGTGCACCCATAATTGCTAAACCCGATTGGGATTTGCCTTTTGAAATCATGTGTGATGCAAGTGACCTAGCCGTAGGATGTGTTTTAGGTCAAAGGAAGGATAAAAGATTACATGTTATTTATTATGCAAGTCACACATTGTCCGGTGCACAGTTAAATTACACAACAACAGAAAAAGAGATGTTAGCCGTAGTATTTCATGTGATAAGTTTAGGTCATACTTGCTAGGATCTAAAGTTATTATTTATACAGATCACGCAGCTTTACGTTACCTGTTTGCTAAGAAAGATGCAAAACCGCGTCTGATTAGATGGGTTTTGTTGTTACAAGAATTTGATATAGAAATTAAAGACAAAAAGGGAGTAGAAAACCTTGTCGCCGATCATCTATCAAGACTAGAAGATGAAAACGGTCCTATAGGTGAAACTGTCGGTATACGAGATGATTTCCCCGATGAACATCTCTATCAAGTAGAAAGTATCATGTCACCATGGTATGCAGATTTTGCTAATTATCTTGCAACCGATATTGTTCCGGAAGGATTATCTTCCCAACAAAGGAGGAAATTTTTCTTCGATATTAAACAGTATTTTTAGGAAGATCCCTTTCTATTCAAATCATGTGGTGACGGGATAATTAGGAGATGTGTTGGAGAAAATGGATATGAATCTATAATAACGGAATGTCATTCCAGCTCATATGGAGGACATAATGGAGTTAATAAAACGATAGCTAAAATATTGGAATGTGGTTTCTTTTGGCCTACAATGTTTAAAAACGTTGGTTCATTTATTACTCGTTGTGATAAATGCCAAAGAACGGGAAATTTAGGAAGGAAAGATGAGATGCCCCTCAAAAACATATTGGAAGTTGAAATCTTCGACATGTGGGGAATTGATTTCATGGGACCTTTTCCGCCTTCCAATGGTAAAACTTACATATTAGTAGCCGTTGATTATGTTTCGAAGTGGGTTGAAGCAATTGCAACCCTTACGAATGATTCTAAAGTAGTTGTTAATTTTCTTGACGATATATTTTGTAGATTTGGTTGTCCTAGATTCGTTGTTAGCGATGGCGGTACCCATTTCATAAATCGAAATTTTGATATGCTTATGAAAAGGTATGGAGTACGCCACCGCGTGTCAACGCCATACCATCCTCAGTCTAATGGTCAGGCGGAGATCTCAAATAGAGAACTCAAATGGATTCTAGAGAAAACTGTTTCGTCATCAAGAAAAGATTGGTCACAAAAACTCAATAATGCGCTATGGGCATACCGTACTGCATTTAAGTCACCAATAGGAATGACTCCATATCGTTTAGTGTATGGAAAAGCATGTCATTTACCAGTAGAATTAGAACATAAAGCCTATTGGGCTATTAGAAAACTTAATTTCGATTTACAACAAGCAGGCAAGAAACGTTTGCTCAATTTAAATGAGTTAGATGAGTTACGACATCTATCGTATGAGAATGCGAGGATTTATAAAGAAAAAGTGAAAAAATGGCACGATGCCAAGATCAAAGTCAAACACTTTAATGTTGGAGATAAGGTGCTGTTATTTAATTCACGGCTTCGTATATTTCCAGGAAAACTTAAGTCCAGATGGACCGGACCGTATTTAGTCGTCAAAACATTCGACTATGGTTCTTTAGAACTTGAGAAAACCAACGGTAATCGTTTCAAAGTTAATGGTAATCGATGTAAAATTTATTACGAAAATATTTCCGAAATAGGAACTAATTTTGTAACAAGATTTCCTGACATATAAATCATTTCGTTTTTCTACACATAGTTATTTATTTATTTATTTATTTTTATTTTTTGTTTTTGATTATATCATTTTATGTTAGAAATTTAGATATATAAAAAATATATATTCAAGTCATGATTTTAATTAATTTTTAGGAATTTAATGTGAATTAGAAGAAATTTTGTGATTCTCAGTTGAGAATTTGGAATTCTCAGTTGAGAATTCATATATTTAGAATTCTTAAGAAGGTGAGAAATTTTCTGAACTTATAGAGAATTTAGAATTCTCAGTTGAGAATTTGGGTAAATCTGGTTAGCTAGGAAAATTTCTGGACTTACAGAGGATTTGGGATTCTCAGTTGAGAATTCTGACTTCAATAGATTTCAATTAGACAGGAAAAATTTCTGAACTTACCGAGGATAGGGATTCTCGGTCGAGGATCAGAGATTAGGGGTTTTTGACGCCTGATTTCCGCAAGGAAATCAGCGTGTCGCGACCGCGGGTCAGAATCCTCGGTCGCGACACGCTGAATTTCTGCAGAAATCAGACCTGTGTTCTTCATCTCCAGCAGACACAACTCTTCAGACACGAAAAATTGAGTTTATTCATTTTTAAGAGGTCTGATTTCATGCCTTTTCATTTCAAAACAACACCTCTTTTTCATCCTAGGATTTTATAAATAGGTTCTAGAGGTTCAGTTTTCTGTCACTTTCTTTTTCATCTCTGTCAGAACAATTCTCTGATTTTCTTCCAATTTCCTCTACCCAGAAATTAAGTTCAGAACCTTTCTTCCTTACTCATTCCAAACACCATGACTTCCACAAACACTCATCCTAAGAAAGTGGTTGCTTCACGCAATAAACGTATTGATATATCCGAGCGTTATGGATGTAACTTTCCTATCTTCAATCATGATGAGGGAAGGCGCTTCTTGAAGCTTCGATACACATTCTTTGTAGGAATGCTATACATGGATGACTTTCTTAACGATCAGTTGGGAATTAAAGATGATATGAGTCGCTACATGGAACGTTTAGGATAGACCAGATTTGTTGATATGAAGTTTCCTATAATTGGAGACTGGATATTAGAGTTCTTCTGTACGGTTCGTTTTGTTAACAAACGTCGGGTGCGTCTTAGTTTTCGTCGGGATGGCAAAACTTTCACTTTTGGATATCCTGAATTGCATGCTTGGTTTGGTTTTCCCTTGAAGGATACTACCAAACGTCATCATGGAAGAGACATGACATCCACTGATATTTGGCGAATGCTCACCGGCATCTGGCCTTTCAACCCTAAACTTGCCTATAATAAGTCTTTTTATTCCAACTCTATGCTATATTTGCATAAATTTCTGAGTCACAGTCTGTTCGGTCGCACGTTCAGTAGTGTCGTCCAAGAAACTGACCTTTATGTACTTGGCGATATATTTCAAGGCAACGTGGTTGATTCTTCAAAGATTTTGATGGAGGGTCTTGTTGCCGCGTCTAGATCTAAGGCTAAGAAGGTTGAGTTCGGTAATATCATATGTGGAATAATACTAGGGACCAAGGGAAGTATTTCTGTTCCTTGGAGTGATGCTGAATCTTTCTCGATGCTAGACTATGAATTTTTAGAATATGAAGGTCTAGTAAAACGAGTTTTTCGATCAGGCCCAAATTTTCTTTCTACATCAGAACGTCAAGCCTTCGTGCAGATGAAAATAGACCGCTATAGGGCTAAGAAAATCCTGATTGAAAGGGACGAATTTCTAGCATAGCTTTGATTATTTTGTTTGTAAATATCTTGTATATATTGCTAAATCAATAAAACTTTCTCTTTTGCATTATATCTCTTTTGCTTATATGGAAACTCATTATTCTACACTTATGAATCTATTAAATAAAACTTTAAAGCATTCATTACTAATTAAATGTTAATAACTAAGTTCAAATTCCTTAAATAAAGATTCATTTAACTTACATTAATAAATGATCATAAATGCTTCAATTAATTTGAGTTCCAAACTTTTCCTATTCTTAATTTAACATTCATTAATTAAAGCATTTTCATTTATTTTTCCAATTAATAAGGATAAACCTTTGGTTTTCCTTATCATTTAATGTTTTACATTTATGTTTTTAAGTACAGATAACATTTTCAAGGAGTTCAGGATAGAATTTATCAAGAAATTGCACGAAATGGAGTTAATACGCAGAATTTGGGTAGCCACGAGGTGATCCGCGGCCGCGGATGCGCGTCCTCGGTAACTTCAGCAAAATCCCTCTAAAATTCAGGAAAAAAATTCGCTGCACAACGCGATTCACGGCCGCGGATGACCGTCCTCGGTCGCGACACGCGACGATGATGCACTCCTAAGTCCGGATTTTTTTTGCCTATTTTACAACCTTTTTCCTATTCCAATTCTACCTATTCCTATTCCTATTCCTACTCTACCTATTAATCTTCCTATTCAACCCTATATATACCTATTACTTACACAAACCTTACATCACCTCCAATTTTAACCACTCCCCTACTCTAACCTCTTCCCAATATCTTACTTTTACTCTTCCCAATTTATTCATTACCCTTTTCAATCACCTAAACCTTTCAAATTCAAGTCTCCATACAAACCTTCTACTTCATCTTCAACCTCAAGCTTTTCTCTCTTTTCATTTTTTTCTCTACACCCTAAACACCATAACCATGCCTAGAGCAAAGCATGTTGGACACAAGCCGGCTGTCACTGAGGCTAATCGCCTTCGTATTAGTTGCGGGGCTTATTTCGACATTCATTTCGAGCAAGAAGTTGGACGTTTCAAGCATTTTTCACATGCCAATCGTAAGTTCGTGGACATGCAGTTTCTTGATTTTGATTCGGTAAGGAAGTTGAACTTCACTACTCAAATTGATGCTTTTATTGAGACTTTGGGGTGGGAAACTTTTGCTTCTATGTGTTTTCCCCAAATTCAAGAGTATGTGGTTGAGTTTTTGGTTACTTTGAAGTTGAACAAAAAGAGGACAGAAATTTCTTTTCGGAATAATGGTACTACCTATACCATAGATTATGAGGCTATGGGAAATATGTTTGGTTTCCCTACTAGTGATTTTTATGATAAGCCTCGGGATTTTGACAATAACTCTTTTTGGCAAACTCTTTCCGATCAAACCTCTTTTGACTCTAAAAACACTTCAAGCAAGTTGATTAAGGACAATTGTGTGTTCTTCTTTCACAAGTATTTGAGTTTTTCACTTTTTGGTCGTGTTGAGAGTTCAAAAATTCAAGTCCGGGATTTGTTTGTTTGGGATTGTTTGTTCAAGGGTTTAAGGGTTGATAGCATTGGAATGATATTTGACAATTTGTATCGTGCTTCGAGGGCTCACACCACTCAAGTCCCTCTCGGTAATTTAATCACCGCTATTGTTTTGGGAGCACGGGATGAATTAGCAACTTTTGATATGTCCACCTACCATGGATATGTTCCGGTTTTGGACATTGCGGCTCTTGAGCGGGCTCATTTGTTGGTTTCTGCGGCTCCTCCTGTTTTTATTTCTTATGCTACCCGTATTGCACATCTTCGTTGCACTATGGGTGGAGGTGTCTCTAGTTCTCATAATGTAGGTACCGAGGAAGGAGGAAGGAGGAAGGAGCGGAAGATGCACTACAAGCCCAAGCATCTCAAGATAATGATCCGGTGGATTTAAGAAGAATTTTGAACCAAATCAATGCCAATAATCGACAAATGAATTTAAGAATTGATGATTTGGTGGAGACCAACATGGTGATGAATGACAACCTCAATACTTTGAGGCGTGCGCAAAGATCGACTCGGCATCGGATGCTTTCATTTTTCCGTCGCCAAAATGTGGAAACTTCACCAACACCTCCGGATTCCCCGCCGCATGCTTAGGTTTTATCTTTTATTTTTATCTTATCTTGTTTTCATTTCAGTTTCGTACATTTTTATTTCTTATGTTTCGTACAATTTCAGTTTTAATTTTATGATGCATGTTTTCTTTGCTATATCTTTCATTTCTTTCCGTCTGTTTAATCTTTAATGTTTTATCTCCATTTTGCACCAATGAGGACATGGTCCAATTTAAGTGTGGGAGGAGCTATATACATATATCATTTTTATACAAACGAATGAATGAGCGAATGTATGCAAATGAATGAATGAATGCATGCAACACTTGTTTGTTTTCAAAAATACAAATGCAACGTATTTTGCAACACTTTTAAAAATGAAAAAAACTTAACATTTTTTATGAAATATCATTTTTACATTTATCAAATAAACATAAGTTAAATTTCTTTTATGATTATTTTTAGGTTATCATTATCGATAGAAATAAATATTTCTATACGGGTAATATTTTTCAAAATATTTTTCACAAATCTTCGACACGATTTTAAGTAAAAATTGTCTCGAGTGAATGTATTTAAGTAATAAATTCTTTATTTTCAATCTATATTTCATATCATGAAATTCATGATACAATAAATCTTATTTTAAATTTTCAATTAGGTTTATAGGCATTAAATTGAACTAACAATTTTTAGCTCGGTTTTGATTTTGTCTTACATTAACACCAATTGAAGTTTTTAAGGAAACTATAGCCATAATACATGTTGAATTTTAAGTCAATATAGGATGAATGTGCTAATTTTCTTTTTCCCAATTTACAATTTATAATTCATAATCGTATTCTTAACTTTTGGTCACGATTGAGACCAACCTTATCACAGTCGAGGTATGAAAGGGAAGAAATAAAAAAGTAAAGCGTACTTTTGGCCACTGTTGCGACAACCCTTATCACAATCGAGGTATGGAAGGAACGTTTAAATAAGAAAAAATTAAGCGTGTTTAAAGTTTAAAGTAACGATTGCGTCCACCCATGGCATGGTCGGTACCTCTTAAGCGAACACAAACAAATGCATATAAAGTTACGATCGAGACCACCCTTATCATGGGCGTAACTAAGCAAATAAATTAAACTTAATACTCATATATAATAATTCAAGTTTGGGAAAGGAAATTTGGTGCTTTGAAATGCCTTGAGATGAAAGACTCAATAACATGCGTGCTTACATCGTCCCGAATACTTCAATTTAAACATTGAAATACAAGACGAATGATATATCGTATTTATACTAAGTTAGTTTGATATTTTGCGTATAAATTTGCCATGCGAAGTTAGTCTTTTCGGCTTAACTAATTTAAAAGGTAAAAACAAAGATATATGTTTTATTTTCATAAAGAGATTAGTTAAGGAATAAATTCAGTGAAATTTTGCTTGGGACTAGCAAAAGATTAAGTGTGGAGATTTGTTAAGCCCAAAATATACCTAAAATATCATTAATATTTACATCATTTTTATTACAAATTTATGTTGTTTATATCTGTTTAGATTACTTTTACTCTCGAATATCTTTCTTTTTTGCAAGGTACCTAAATATTTGGTAAAATCCAAATAGGAACGAAAAAGGATCAAAAACAGAAGAAAACCCCTACAAAAGGAGTCAAAGACGACGTAAATCGAAAGCACCAAGTCGAGGACACGAACGAAAGCAAAGAAGTGAGAAAACTCACCGTGCCGCGATAGTGAATCCCCAACCCGCGGCCGCGACGCGCGTGGTTTAGCCATTTCTCCCCTTCGTCCAATGTTCAACTTACTGCTACGTCATTCACAGCCGAGGATTCCTATCCTCGGTAAGTGCAGAAAATTTTCCAAAAGCATTTAACACATGATGAAATCCAAGAAACGCGTTCGTTCAAGTGGATAAAGACGTCCTTTCACAACGGACACGACTCTTAACCAACGGATACATCACTTCAAACACAACCCTTCAACATCTATAAATAAAGAGTTGATGTTGAGAAAAAATGCAATGAAATGTTATAATATAGATATAGAATCAGAGCGTAGAACTTATGTCTAAGTTCTAAGTAAAAACATTTCGAGAGTTAGAAATTAGATTCTGTACAAAACAAGATGAGGTACACATATTGTTTATAGTTTAATTACAACTCAGTAGCGTTTAGACATTGTTCCAGTTTTAGTTTGCATCATGGTAGTGGCCGACCGAATCCCTATTACGAAGTTACAGCGAGAAGATTGAGTAGAGTGTTCGCCCCTGAGCCTGACAACCTCTAAGGAAACCCAAGGAAAGGAATCGATCAAGCCGTTCACTTGCACGCCCTCGAAGAACTCGATGCTCCATGTTCTCTGTAAACTTGTATCAATTTATATTTCATCTAATAAAGTCCGTTCTATTCGACAAATCGTTATGCAGCACTTATGGTAACCAATCCAATATAAGTGAAGCTGGTGTTTTCATTAATACGCAGTTGAATTCAAAATCATTACAAGGAAACTTTGTTGAACACTTAGGCAAATTATCATCTCGAAAGAGTTTTAATTTGAGTAAGGGCAACTATCCCGAAAGGGTTTTGTCACGTTCAAAGCCAATTAATTAGAGGTTCCGTCATTTATTTCATCATCATAATTGATACAAAGTTTAAGTTGTTTTCTTTGCTTAATGCAAATGAATACATTCATTGTTTTTCTAAAAAGTTCTAAATGTTCCTGTTTTGTAAAATTCATCCTTAAATCAGAAGATCTTTCTAACAATCGATTTATTCTAAATATAAAATCTTATTCCAGCATTTTTCAAGTATTCAAAGTTCATAAACTCAATTAAACAATTATTTTTCCTAAATTCAATTAGACAAATTTCACTTTTCATTTACAATTAATAATAAATCTAACAAGTTCAAAATTAATAAATTCAAAAATAAGTTTTTTCGTTAAAAAACGTATCCCTGTGGGATCGATATTTTTATTACTACAAGCGAAACCGTGCACTTGCGGAAATCGCTCAACAAATACAACCAAGCCTAGTACATAGGAAGAGTGCAAGCTAATTAGCAAGCGAAGAGGGAAGAATCGGCCCTCGGAACTAGCCAACCGAACTCAAGGCCGTCTCTTAGGACTTGAAGGTGGAACTCTCGAGCTTGGTGATGAATGACGGGGCGGAACGTTGATGGAACGTCGGAATAACCGAACAAGCTCTCGAGGTGGGAGAGTTTTATTACATAAACTGAATCCAAAACCAAAACTATACAACAACTATCTAGAAGAAGCAAAATGTAGCTATGTTCAAGGTAAGGTAAGGTCAGGCCAGGTGTCTAAATGAGTGCTAGTCACTCTTATTTATACATCAAGCTAGGGGTAGAATTGTAACTTCATAAGGTACAAGTATGGAGCAACATTATTTGGTGCAGAAATCTCATGATACGCCCCGCGTAAGGTGAGGCACGCCCCGCGTATATGCCCATTCCGTCAGAAATCTCTTGCATGTGGACCAATTCCGTGTCTTGTTGTCTCAAACACGCCCTGCGTAGCTAAAGTATGCCCCGCGTGTTTGAGTCTCTGAAGTTTTATTGCTTGAATTGGAGATTTTACGCCGTGCGTAGTTGAAGTACGCCCCGCGTAAAAGAGTTGACTCAAAGAGACAGTGCAGTCTGACTTTCAGGATTAGGCCAATCATTTCCGACATATGTCATACGCCTCGCGTAAGGTGTCATACGCCCCGCGTATGCTGAGTCAGTTCTACGTGGTGTCTGCGGATAAGGCAATTATTCCTGACACCATGTTTTACGCCCTGCGTATAGGATGATACGCCCCGCGTATTCGAGTAGATTTTCACTCCTTGCTCGTACCTGAAATACAAATCTTGAGAGCCGAGTTAGCTTGACGTTTTTATTTCCTAAACTAATAAAAAACGAGGGAAATTAGCTAGAAGCACAGACTTTATTCTTATTTCGCTATTTTATTAAAAACACTCTTTTTTTGTAATTAAACTTAGTTATTTCTTCTAAAATTAAACTGTAAATCACGCTAAAAGATAAGGGTAAAATACCCCTATCAAACCTCCTCGGACTTTAAAGTTTTACTTGTCCTCAAGTAAAAGAAATCGAAAGACAAGGGATTGAGAAAGTTAAGAAACAAACCGAAGGTTGGTTTTGCCAAGTGCGTGATTTCAAAGTTATGGTTTTGTGCAAAGGTTTCGGTAAGTACCTACGCAAACAATTGAGTACGAAACTTGTTTGAAACCTCCATGATCAAGATTTAATAGACAATATTAACGGGGGTTGATTATCTTTTGAGAACCCGATAATACCTCACCAAGGGATTTCGCTCTTACGCTCAATTTTAGGTGGGTCGGTGTTTTAGCACTCTTCTTTGCACTTACTCGAGATCATGTTGAATTTGCATTTTCATCCGGGTTTTTCCTCCTAAAATATGGTTAGGAAACATTAAAAATGAACCCGGAGGGGGGTTGTAACGTGGGTGGCTTCTTTAGTGGTTAGTTTAAAGAAACTCGAGTTCGAAAATACCGTTTTGTGTTTGCACCGTGTTTTTTTGTTTATTTTGGCCTTGGCGATTTTTACAAAATATACTTCAAAATTGCTCGGGTGGAGCTTGAGAATGCCTTTTTATTTTTATCGTATCCTTTGTTTTGATAGAGGCACAAAAACAAAATTTTGAAAGCTTATGGTGCTCATTTGCCAAGGCCGTGACTTTTTCCGAGTGATTTAGGTGCAAATTGGTTTTGTCGGTATTCGAACAAGCGGAAAAAGGGTTAAATGTTAAAAGGGTATATATAAAAAAAAGTTGGTTAATAGGCTCGAAGGGGTTTCCTAATGTTCAATGAAAACGAGGAAAAATAAATTAAGAAAAATTAGCCTAAGTGGGTTCGATTTATCATCTATTGCCTTTTTACCAAGAATAAGTGTACTTAACCCGGTATTGGATGCAAATTCTATGAGTCAGGTGAAGTCAAAGCTCTCGAAAAATTGTGAAAGAATTAGAGTTCTCGTACGAACTCTTTTAGGCTCAAAAATACCTCACAAAGATTTGGGTTTAAATTGTGTACTATCAAGTCTTCGCTAAATTCTCAACTATCCCGTTTTTATTGCCTTTTTAAAGTTTATTATGGAGATAACATTTGGGTTAAGCCTCAATGCCTTAGTTTAGTACTAACCTAAGCTTTTGCACAAATTCCCTAATTTCAAAACCAAGACTAAAAATTCCTTAATTAGGTCATCCCCTTGTGTCGACGTCTCTTATTTTTGATGACAAATAACGGAACTTTTAATTAATTTCCGACGGAGGGATAACGTGTTGGGAAAAATTTGAAAGATTCAATAAAGTAGTTTAATTATTTTTGTATTTATTTTATTTTTATTTTTGTTTTTGTTAGTGCAAAACAAACGTTAAGTGCGGGGTTGCACGGCCCTCCGCGTTATTTAAAATGATGCCTATTCCAAGGGCGTCGCAAAAAGAGGTTAAAACAAAAACAAAAAGAAAGTAAGGAAAGGAAAAGAAGACCCGTAGTGGTCAGGGGCCCTACGCGAGGCGTGCCCAGGGGGCACCCCGTATAGGGTAGCATTTTTATTGCGTTTGGGGTCAGAGACTCAAATACGCGGGGCGCATGAACAGGGCGCCCCACATGTTTGAGTTTCTGGACTTTTTGAAGCATAAAAATGGTGGGTACGCGGGGCGTACCAAGGGGTACGTCCTGCGTGGTGTTATTCTAAACAATAAAAAACGAAAATAACGAAAGCACAAAACACAAACGGAACTTAACGATTATAATTAAAAACAGCATCGTACATTAAAAACATCAAAACAACATAGGAAATAATAAAAACAACATCAAAAAGGAAATACATAAAGAAAACATGAAAAGAAAAGAAATGGGAACTATGATTGTGGGGGAGGCGGATTGCCATGGACGTTAAAGTAGGAGGCGAAGGAGTTGGTGAGGGCGTCGAATCGAGCATCGAGATGAACCCGATCCTCCCGTTATTGTGCTTCGATGGAGTCTAAGCGGGTGTTGAGGGTGGCGAATTGGGAGTCATAATGAACCCGGTCCCGGTGTTGGTTATCCTCTAAGATATCCAACCGAGCATAGATGGCATTGAAGTCATGGTTAGGCGGAGGACTGAAATTGAGGCCCATATCCGAATCTGAACCTTCCTCATCGTGAGAGCGAGCCGCCCCAAGGTTTCACTAGGGCCCGAGGTGGAGCGCTTAAGGGATTTGAAGGCATTTTTCTCCATGGGCCGAGGCAAAAGGCTTGGGAGGCGAGCAAGGGTAGCCTCACCAAGAGCGGAAGTGGCGAAAAGAGTGACTAGATGGCCCAACCCGATCTTGCCTCGCTTTCGGGTGGAAATGTGGTGGAGTTGGACGGCCACAAGATAGGAGAGGTCATAGGCACGGTTGTTGACACAACAATAGAGTGCCAAAAGTTCGTCCTTGTTGACCTTGGTGGATTTCGACTTCCCCGAAAAGTAGACGGAGATGAAGCAGTGGAGGAGTTGGAGGATTGGATCACGAATGAGAGAGGGGCGGAGGTTGGAGACATCATAATCCTCGGACCCGGTGATGGAGGTCCAAAAATCACGAGCGGAAACATCCTCGGGCCAATGGGAGATACCATCTTCCGCTTGTTTGGTGAAGTGATTGCGGAGCCATTGGGTATCAATAGTGAAGGGGTGGTTGTGAAGGCGAAAATTGAAGAGGGCGGCACCGGGGACGTTGTTAGAGGTGAGGGTGGTGTAGAACTCCAAAACTAAGGAGGGGTAAACGTGGTGCCATGCAAAAAAGTGGTCGTACCAAGAGAGGGCACGGAGGCGCTCCACGAAAGCCCCGCCAAGGCCGAAACGGTCAAGAGTGTTCCGCTCAATGTATGGGAGTTCCATAAAGTGGGCGGCGAAAAGTGTTTGGTAGTGCTCGGCCTTGTTAGGGATTATAGACAGTTAATCAACTGTTGCGCAGCGGAATTGCGGTTTAAAATTTATTTCTAATCCCTTTTAGTTTGATCTTTGTCCGTTAACCATTGATTGAATAAAAACTTTTGATCCGTTTAAGGATATAAACATACCCGGACTGTCACTTCTAGAGACGGCTGAAGAATCCACAAGGTAGTAATATCTTCGTAGTCAGGTGCACGAACAGCATTGAGTCAGAACCGGTGCTAGCCGAAGAACGGAGAAAAACTGGAGAGAAGAGGTAATTTGCCAAACAAAATCCACTTTTGTTAAAAGCCTATGCTTCTGGCGAAATCAATTGTGATTTCCTGTATGGCCGCCGAATGCATATGTTAATTAATAGTTTTAGGTTTTAGGCTTTTATTATATATAGTGTAGTTATTCCTAGACCTAATTGGTTTAGGGTTAATTGGTTAATTACAAAACTAATCTAATCCTAACATAATCACTTAAATAAATACCAATAGTATTTATTCTATGCAATTAGTTATGATTAGATTAAATTTAATTACCCCAATTAAATAAACAACGCTAATTAATAAATTGACGTATTAGTTTGATTAATTATTCACGAATGCAATTTCATTAATTTACAAATTAATTAATTATATCTCGTAAACTAATTAACCAATTAAATACTCAACGCCTAAATCTATTAATCAATTACATTGATACAAAGTATCAATTAACCAATTAATTAACCACCAATTAATTACCTTGACATTTTACTGGCAACCAATTAATTAATCACATCCCTCCAGTGTACCGTTCTATAAGTTCTAACTCAGATGTTCAATGTGCACGATCCTATGGGACTGTCCTTAGCTAGCAGTGGGCTCACGGCCCACAGACAGTAAGTGGGTTCTAGCAAACCATTACTGCCCCTAACCAAGACAGAGTTTCAGCAGTCTAAAGATGCAGAGACCCTGTAGTTATCTCTTAACTTCTTTTACCATTTGATATCGATATTATAAACTAGAGGCATAGCGGCTGTCATCCTCTCTGATGTTTATGATATTTCTTGATCTAAAGTAGATTGATGAAACAGATAAGTAAACTACTTATCAGGGTGTGGCCACACACTTATCAATCTCACTTATCAAGTGGCCTGTGATATCATCTCACTATTACATGAGTGGTAATTCCATCACTTCAATATCAATACCAACATGTTCACATGTTCACCCAATCATACCCGTATTTAGCATCCTGTTACAGACCTGTTAGGCGTATGTCAAAGTGAACCGGATACCATATTGATATTATAATGAAATCTGGTCTGAAGATAGTTAGAGACCTACTTAAGAAAACTAATGACACAACCACCATGTAGTTTTCTCGGACGGATCGATCCAGTCACATGTATACAACATGTACCCATATTCACAACTGACTTATCAAGTGCTATGGCTAGTATCAATTGTTGGTCCCTTGTAAGGTTGCAAATATAGTTCCAAGGGGGGGGTTAGGAACTATTTTACCTTTTTAAAATAATTTGGGCAGATTTCTTTTCTTTAAGAAAAGTTTATAAAACAGCGGCACTTAACACTCAGCAAGACACTGGCTTAGTCAACTAGTGACTAGGACAGCTTCGTTGCTTAGGTCAGGAAATAGCACTTAGAGTCTATTCCTGAACCTGCTCGTTTGTAGAGCACAACTCAGCTTGACCTCTTTTACTTGGTCAGTTTTAGTTTGTTTTAAGCAAGCAATATAAGGAGTTAAGGTTTAAGAAAACTTCACTCAGCAGATTTATCCAGGTTCGGCTTCTTCTAAGCCTACGTCCTGTCCCCGGAACACTTCCGAGATTTCAAATCCTCTACTGAGTTCTTTAAAGGTAGAGCCTCAAACCTTTTACAATATCAGCAATTGAGTATGACAAGAGTACCTTCCTCTATACTTCTACTCAATCCTAATCTCTCCGCTGAGTACTTAAAACCGAGTACTCAGCCTCTCCTTTCTACTTCTAGAAATGATAAAGATTTTGTCCTAAACAACAATTGCTAGAACACCTTAGATGATTGAAAAACAATCACTCTAGACTTTTACACAAATGAATAGACTTTGTAGTGTAAGAATTTTTCTTTGCTTTTGATGGAGAACTTTTATATACGTTTGGTCAGCGTAACGGCTTTTGCTCAAAGTTCTCTGAAGAATGTGGATTCTGAATGCTCTATTTATAGAGAGCTAAACAGCTACAAGTCGCTTTCACTGAGTCTGCCAGCAGTTCTCTTTAGCCAATCAGATTCCAGCGTCTTCTGTTCTTCGGTCAGTGTGTCAGTATGTTCCACCATTTTGGGTAACGTCAACCAGACAGCTTGTTGTGTCTTCTGAACTTTACTAAATGGGGAAATACTTTTTCTGGAAGCTGTCTTATGGTCAGCAGCTGTCTTGCACGTTTTGTCGAGACAGCTCAGCAGCTTCATACCGAAGTTGTCTACGTGGATCTTCTCGATCCTTCTTTACTCAGCATGCGTTTCATCACTTCAACGGCGACGTTTTGGAGATACGCGGGCTGAGTGGTCTTTGGCTTGTTTGACTTGGGCCTTGATTTCCATATAGGGCTTGAGCCTTATGATCTTTATGTCTTATGATAAATTATAAACTCAACATTGAACAAACACATTAGTAACACTAAATCAAAGCATTTAAACTTAGTGTGTTGTAGAATATTTACTTTCACTTAATTAATTTTGTCAAATCAAAATCTTGTGGAAAGGTGTTTCAACATCAATTACTACCATACAGTTGTCGAATATACAAGTCCGTGGTCCTAATCATTCCCATGATAGAATGGACTTGGGATATGGTTTTACGATTATCAATCAATGGATTCTCTATTCATATTATAGCACAAGATATAAATGAACTAGATTAATGCCTTTATTAATGTAACACAAATAGTGTATCTATGCAAGAATAATAAAAAAAGCATAATACAATATACATGAACCAATGCCTAAGAACTAGGGCACACCAACAGGCCTCCCCCTCGGTTAGGAGATGAAAAGGAGCCCGGTGTAGGCGGGTAAGTGGTGGTGTCCCCTCCCGTTCGGGTAATGGTTGTTGATTTTGTGCGGAACGGGAAGAACGGGCCCTAGTGGACCGTGGGGGACGCATGTCGGCGGTATGTTTTCGCCTAACCATGGTGGTGAAAGATAGGAGAGGAGTGGATGAGGGGTAGAGAGTGTAGGTAGGTTGTGTGAGTGAGAAAGAGAGGGAGAAGAGGGGTTTAAATAGGGGAAAAGTGGGAAATCCAAGCAAGGCTCGGATTCCCAGAGGGGTACGCGAGGCGGAAAGGGGCCACGCCCCGCGTATCCCTCCCCCTGAGCTTATTTTTCTCAAGAATTGGTGTGGTACGCGGGACGTGAAAGAGGGCACGCCTCGCGTATCGCACCTCCTGCCCCTTTTTGGTGGAAAAACGGGCTAGGACGCGAGGCGTATATGGAGATACGCCCCGCGTAAGAGGGGGAGGTGGAAGGATTTTTTTCGGTTTTTGATCAGTTTTTTTATTTTTAATTTTAAGTTTTATGAGTTTTTAATGAGTTTTTATGATTTGTATGTTTAATTATTAATTGCTTAATATTTTTATTTATTATTTAAATTGTAATTAAGGAGGTAGTTAAAATTTATTGTGGAGGGAGTTTGAATTTGAAAAGGTGGAAGTTGATTGGATGGAAAGGAAGGTGGAGTGTGGAAGTGGAAAAGGTGTATGGGGAAGATGAGTGATGGGAAGTTTGAGGGAAAGGGAGTTGCCATGGGGAGTTGTAATTCACAACTCCCCGAGGATACGCGAGGAGTGCCCTGGGACGCGTCCCGCGTGTCCTCCCACGTGGCGCTTATTTCGAAAAGGTTTTACTCACGATGGGTACGCGGGGCGTGGCAGAGGATACATCTCGCGTAGTGTGTCTTTTATTGAGTAAAATGGGTAGACACACAACTACGCGGGGCGCATGGGGTTGTACTTCCCGCGTAGCTCAAAAAATGTTTTGGATTAATATGGGATTTGTTTTTCTTATTTTTATATATGCAAGAGGATACAAAAGAAAATAAAATGAGGGTAAAAATAAAATGATAGCTGAAAGGGAAGATGATGAGATGGAGGAAACTAACAATGGCATACGTAAAAATACTAGAAGTAGAGATAAACAAAAATAAAAATACGTTGAAAAACGTTTATAATATATATAAACAAGTGGTTCGAAAAACTCAAACCGGTGCTACGTTTTGAGTCGAAGTAGCTCGACTTTGAACTTCCTCCTAGGTGTATGCTTCCATTCGTGTTAGGAATTCAAATTCTTGAATAGACAACCTGTACCTGCAAAACGGATTGTTCGCTTCAAAAGAATTTGACAAAAACCAAAAACTATATGTACAGAAATTATCGAAGAGTTTAGTTTGCTCCCTATTTGACTCCTTTGGTAGTTCAAAAGGAGCGAAATGTTCCGAGATAGAAGGAACCTCCGACTCTTCTAGCTTTAGATTTATTTCCATGGGTCCGCATACAACCGGCTCATCGATGTCCGTTTCCGCACAACTGAGACGACTTTTATTCTTTGGGGAATCCTTTTGAGAAAACCCGATTAACTCGAGCTTCCCATTTTGACAAACTGAATTTGTCACACCCGACCCTAGACGACCTCAATCGGCATCGGGCGTGAAATAGAAAGATCATAATAATTATGACATATACTAATATCAAGATATAAATTCTAGAAATTTAGACACAGACGTGACAGAATTGGACTCTCGACTTGATTCGTCCGCGGTGGAATCACGAGGAGACTTCAATCTGGCCCATAGATTTCCTATTTCCCTGAAATATGTCTCAGTGTTAGATAATCCTTCATGAATATCTTTGAGCAAAGAGTTTACCACATCGAATTGCGAGGTTGAGTGTGGGCATTCGTTATCCATGCGGTCGTCCCACCGATGACGACTATGAAGCATCATACCCTGAAACAAATCATTAGTAACAACATAGAACGAAATAAATTATTCACAAAAAGAGAAAATAATTTTTACAAATGCTTAAACTAACAATAAAACGTTTTTGTCTAATATTGCAAGATATTATAAATCCCCGACAACGGCGCCAAAAACTTGATAGCGCGACGCCTAGTGGTAGAGTTTTCACGATGAAATGTATATATTGTGAGTGCGGATTCTAAATCTATGGATATGATCTTTATAAATTACTCTTAACTCTACTAGACGCTACGACTACTTAGGGGCAAGTGTACCCCGTCGTATCAAGTAATAATCCGGTTAAGACCGGGTATCGAATCCACGGGATTTATAACTGCAAGTATTAGACGACTCGGTTTTATACGTTATCTAAGCGGCGTATACTTTGGGATTGGTGTGCGACACAACTACAAACTACTCCTAAACTATTGGCGACACAGGTTTATGTAACGGAAAACTCCACGGAATGATATGGGCGACGATAAGTTATAAATATAAAAGGCAATGACTCCGAATATATTCGATTGACAATTTACTTTTGCAAAGACGACTGCGTGTAGTTCGACCGACCCGTGAAGTACTTAGACTACGTGGTTCCTAGTCAAGGCGTGTCTAATGCTGGGGATCAGAAACTAGGGCCCGTAAGTTCCGTGGTGTGTCAATTCCTACGGTTTCCAGAGCGTCACTTCCGGTAGGGCAACACCTATATGAATCCCTAAAGATTGCCCGAATGGCATCGGAAATCGCGTTCCCCTACACAATAGTCAATTACGAGTATCAAAACAAGTAATAAACATCAACACGTATATAGAAACGGAAATTGCAAATCATATATTATAAATGTGGAAAGCATAAATGAGGAATACAACCAAGCCTAGTACATAGGAAGAGTGCAAGCTAATTAGCAAGTGAAGAGGGAAGAATCGGCCCTCGGAACTAGCCAACCGTACTCAAGGCCGTCTCTTAGGACTTGGAGGTGGAACTCTCGAGCTTGGTGATGAATGACGGGGCGGAACGTTGATGGAACGCCGGAATAACCGAACAAGCTCTCGAGGTGGGAGAGTTTTATTACATAAACTGAATCCAAAACCAAAACTATACAACAACTATCTAGAAGAAGCAAAATGTAGCTATGTTCAAGGTAAGGTAAGGTCAGGTCAGGTGTCTAAATGAGTGCTAGTCACTCTTATTTATACATCAAGCTAGGGGTAGAATTGTAACTTCATAAGGTACAAGTATGGAGCAACATTATTTGGTGCAGAAATCCCATGATACGCCCCGCATAAGGTGAGGCACGCCCCGTGTATATGCCCATTCCGTCAGAAATCTCCTGCATGTGGACCAATTCCGTGTCTTGTTGTCTCAAACACGCCCTGCGTAGCTAAAGTACGCCCCGCGTATTTGAGTCTCTGAAGTGTTATTGCTTGAATTGGAGCTTTTAGGCCGTGCGTAGTTGAAGTACGCCCCGCGTAAAAGAGTTGACTCAAGGAGACAGTGCAGTCTGACTTTCAGGATTAGGCCAATCATTTCCGACATATGTCATACGCCTCGCATAAGGTGTCATACGCCCCGCGTATGCTGAGTCAGTTCTACGTGGTGTCTGCGGATAAGGCAATTATTCCTGACACCATGTTTTACGCCCCGCGTATAGGATGATACGCCCCGCGTATTCGAGTAGATTTTCACTCCTTGCTCGTACCTGAAATACAAATCTTGAGAGCTGAGTTAGCTTGACGTTTTTATTTCCTAAACTAATCAAAAACGAGGGAAATTAGCTAGAAGCACAGACTTTATTCTTATTTCGCTATTTTATTAAAAACATTCTTTTTTTTGTAATTAAACTTATTTATTTCTTCTAAAATTAAACCGTAAATCACGCTAAAAGATAGGGGTAAAATACCCCTATCATGGAGAAACATGCAGATGACATAAGGGAAGTCCTGGGGCTCCTACGACAGCACAATATTAAATTGAATCCAGAGAAATGCACCTTTAGGGCGGCCTATGGAAAATTCCTGGGATTCATGATTAGCCAGAAAGGGGTGAGTCCAAATCCAGACAAGATTCAAGTTGTTCTGGATATGAAGACGCCACAAAATGTTAGAGAGGTGCAGCATCTCAACGGGCGTATTATAGCCTTGGGCAGGTTCATTTCATGCTCAGCTCGTAGATGCCTACCCTTCTATGAGGTGATCAAAAAATAGAAAGCATTCGAGTGGAATGAAGAGTGTAAGCAAGCTTTCGAAGGAATCAAACGCTTCCTCACAGAACCTCCCTTGATGAGCAAACCATTAAAAGGTGAGAATCTTTACATGTATGTCTCTGTCACAGATAAAGTAGTTAGTACTGTCATAATAAAGGAAGAAGACGGCTAGCAGTATCCGATCTATTATGTGAGCAAAGTTCTAAAAGACGCCGAAACACGATATTCGAAATTGGATAAGATGGCACTGGCCATTGTCACCACTTCGATTCGCCTTAGACCTTATTTCCAGGCTCATACGGTCATTGTCCGCACCAGTATACCCATGAGAAAGGTGCTGCAAAAGCCAGAAACTTCGGGGAGATTGATGGAATGGGCAATCCGCCTAGGTGAGTTTGATGTCCGTTATGAAGGTAGATCTGCTCTTAAAAGCCAAGTCTTGGCAGACTTTGTGAATGAATTCACTGAAGAAGGAGTGAATCTCCCCAAGTCTAAAGTTGAAGAATGGACGATGTACACAGATAGGGCTTCTTCTATTGAGGATGCAGGGATAGGCATTGTGATCAAAGGGCCGCGTTACATAAAACTACATTATGCAGTGAAGTTAGACTTTCCCGCAACGAACAATGCAGCGGAGTATGAGGCCTTAATATTGGGGCTACGTCTGTTGAAGGAGATTAGACCCGAGCGGATCATGATCTATAGTGACTCTAAGCTCATGGTCAATCAGGTAATCAAAAACTTTGAAGTGAAAGATGACATCTTGGCCAAGTATGTAGAAGAGGTCAAAACGCTGCTGAGCTACCTTGAGAACAAGGAAACTAAGTGGGAGCTAGTCCATGTGCCTCGGGGATTAAACGTAGAAGCTGACCATCTCGCTAAACTGGCTTTTAGCAAAGAACAATAGGCGGACCTGCAATGCCCGTTCGAAGTCAAAATGGCGCCAGCATTTGTCTCTGAAACTGTATCTCTTTTAACATCAGTTGAAGATGATTGGAGATCACCTATCCGCCAGTATCTTGCAGATGGAACTTTGCCTCAAGACAAAGAAGAAGCTCGGCGGACGGTAAGAAAAGTCGCTTATTTCTCCTTAATAAATGATTGCCTATACAGAAAATCTTTTGGACATCTGATGCGGATTCCGCGAAGAACCCGATCTAAGGGATAAGTGTACCCCGTCGTTATCAAGTAATAAATTTCTGGTTTAAGTCCAGGTTATCATCCACAGGATTTATTTCTGCAAGTATCAAGCTACTCGATCTCGGATGTTATCTAGGCTTAGGGGGTTTTGAGTTTGGTTTGTTTAATTAATCTACTCCTAGGCTGAATTATGCTAATCCTAGCTAAGTTATCTAATTCTAACTAAGTTATTCTAACCCTAACTAAGTTACTCTACCCCTAATTGATCTTTTACCAAAGCAATTAACTGAATGAGCATGAAGGGATACGATGATAACAATGATAGAATGTTTAAGCAATTGAATTGAAACTAAGTCGCTTGTGTCCAAGGCGATTAACCCGACCTATCCTCCTAAAGTCCCTAGTTCGTGATTCCCTTGTAAGGCCGAAACTAGCTCTAAGGCTCAGTAATTTGGGCTTAATCTTCTATAGGGTCGTCAATCCTATAGGCACTGACTAGGTCAGATTCAGCTCGCAATATGTGCCAACCTAATTTTGGGATTATCGAATGAGTTAAACCAATCAGACAAAGCGTGAGACAAAGATTAAAACATCAAAACAATTGAATGAACAAAAGCTATATTATATATCAAAGATGAATGTATTGTGATGAAGTTACAATAAACCTAGAATTCATAGCATGTATCAGAGGCTAGACAGAATATAAAAGAAGAAAAATCCCTTTCAGGGAACCTGTCTACCAATGCATGCGTCTTTCTAGGATTTAAGGATGGAGCTTGAGTAATCCTCGGTGAACGGAGCTTCGAAGGTATCTTCAATGGAGGTTTGAAGGATATGGAGGAGGTGGAGAGGATTTCTCAAGGTGGAAGCTAAGCTAATTACAAAAGTAAAATATATTTAATTTACAATTGAAAATTCCTATTTATAGACGCGTCTCGGGCCTCATTTTGACCTATTTTCGTGTCCTAGTTGGTGTAGGAAGACGTGGGGCCGAACGTGGCTTCGTGGGGGCGGAATTGGTCTTTTTGACCAATTCCCGCAGGGCTGCTCGCCGAGCAGGAAAGGCTGCTCTCGCCGAGCAGCCCCCTGCTCGCCGAGCAGGCGCCTGGCGCCCTGCTCGACGAGCAGGCCACCAGGGGCCTGCTCGGCGAGCAGGCATAGCCTGCTCGGCGAGCAGAAATGGCCCGTGGGGCCCTACTTGCCGAGCATTTTCGCCCGAAGCGCGCTCGATCCAAGCTCGATGAGTTCCGCGACCTTTTTTTGTCCGACTTCACACCTGCACACGCATAAAAACTCCGGAAAACATTAGTCCAAAAGCCAAATTGATCCGTCAATCGCTTATTTTGAGCAAACGCTTCGTTTGGTGCGACTTTTGACAGACCAATTAGCTTCAAAAGATAACGGAATTCTAATACGCATGCTATTTCGGCCTAAACGACGAAAAGTAAATAGAATGTTCTCAATTCCTAACTAACTCACACAAAAGCATTTAAATGCGAGAATTGCTCGCTTATTAGCCAAATAACCCTAAAAACCGTCCTAAAACCGTACCCAAAGATAGGGGTTTTTGACCACTATCAAACCTCCTCGCACTTAAAACTTTACTTGTCCCCAAGTAAACTAAAAAAAACTAAACCCGCCATCACAAGCAAGCTAGAAAACTTCCCAGTTTGACTAGGTGCTTGACACAATTTCGAGCATCTGTAATTACATGCATTCGGAAATACAAAGTAGAGACACGATATCCAAAAGCCGCATTTCAATTATCACAGGTCATAGTTTTAAGCAAAAGGACACGTGTTCAATTAAACGAGCTTAAGGGGATCGCTGAGTAAAACACCTCACCATAGGTAGTTCACTCATTCACACAATTTTGGTGGCTAAAGTGTTTACTCTCGGCTTATGTTCTTGCTTAGGATTACGTTGATTTTGCACGTTCATCCGAGTTCCTCTACTATGCTATATGACTCCGATGATATCAAAAACAGCCTCTAATTGGGGTTGTAATGCGGTTAGAGGGTTAAAGGTACAACAAGGGTTAAAAGTTCTAGCGCTACAAAAACAAAGTTAAAATGGCTTTAGCAAATACGAAGTGACTGAGCTTTTTATTCATCCCTTATTATATATTTTTTTTCTTTTGGGATGTTTTCTTGAGACGTTTTTTATTTTTAGGAACTGGGGAATGAAGTTTTTCCCTTTTGTTCGTCTCTTTTCTTTTCTTTTTCTTTTTCTGTTTTTCTCTTTCTTTTTCCCCTTTTTTTTTTCTTTTTGGGGTAGTGATGCTCATTCACTTTTCAGCCTTTTGGCTTGCTACTGAAATGCCATAAACAAAGATAGAGCGCTAGAGGAAAACAAAGGCTCAATTCGAGCTTTGCAAAAACAAAGGTTAAGTAGCGAACCAAGTTGTGGTGCAAAAACGGGTTAGAACGAAAGAAAAAAATCTACAAACTACAAAAATGTCGGCTCAAAAGGGGCTTCCTAGAGTGGATGAAAAAGAAAAAATAAGGTAAAGAAAAAGGGTTAATTATAATGAGGCTGATTCATCGTTTATCATCTCAAATCATTGCATGTAGGTTCAACACAGTATTAGGTGCAAAATCTGTAATCTTCCACAAGTCAAAGCATTCACACAAAAATGTCAAGAAAAAGAGCTTTTTGATGTTCGCTCTTAGGCTCAAATTCAACTCACAATTCTTTGGGTTTCAATTTTGTGTTTACTAGTTCTCCCCAAACTCAAGTTTAATGTCACATGCCTTCAATTCTTAAGTTATCTACCTAAGTAATGATTTTAGCATTTCTTCAAAAGTAGGGTCTAAATGCAAACCTTAGCTCATGCTTTTACAGATATAAGAGTTGTGTCCTACACCTAAACTAGTTGTCATGCAATTTTAGATTCGTTTCTCATCCCTCAAAGACAAATAACGAAGTTTAGATTCGAAGGAGGTTCACGGTTTTAGGTCCTAACATTGCAAAAACATAAACAAAACCCAAAAACGCTAAACTAAACTAGACACGACGCAACAAAAATTTAAAAATTATACAAATTTTTGTAAGTTTGTCTACCCCTCATCCTCACACTTAAAACATGCAATAAGTTCCAACATTGCATCTAAAACCATCAAGCGCATGTGCAAAAAGTTAGGGTGGAGAAGACAACTTACTAACCAAAGTTAAAACAGAAATCTATAATTGAATTAAAAAGAAAAAAAAACCTAGAAAAAGTTTAATCCAAACTTGGGTTGCCTCCCAAGAAGCGCTACTTTATAGTCGGTTAGCTCGACATGGAGTTCCTTCCTAGGTGTAAGCTTCTACTCGCGTTAGGAACTCGAACTCCTTAACAAATAACCCGTACCTACAAAACGGATTAAGAGCCTCAAATAAGTTTAATGAAAGTAGGAGGCCGAATTTAAACATATTATGAAAAAGTTTGGTTTGCTCCCTTTTGGATTCTCTTGGTAGGTTGAAGAGAATGAAAACTTCTGAACAAGGAGTAAATCCAAACTTTTCGAACTTTTGAGGAAAAGGTAGTTGATATACACAAGCTTCGATTTGATCGTTTATTTCTATCACATGATTTAGAATTTCAGATTTTGAACCGGGGTTGCTTACCGCTTCCGGTTCTTCACTTACCTCGAGTGATGCATATGATAGTGGACTTGGTTCTACCTTTTTGTCATTCCTCAAAGAGATGGCTTGAGCTGATTCCCTTTGTGGGATTTCTGTGTTTTTCTTTATGCTTGGGAGAGCATCTCGGGATTGCTTTTGCATCTCTTGCTTTATTTGAGCCAGTTGGTTGCTCAAGTCCTTGCAAACCTCCTCGTTGATTGTAAGTCGGGCTGATATTCCTTTCAAAAGGGACAGCACCTCATCTCGTGAGCTAGAGGGTTGTGGAGGAACTTGACTTGCTTGTTCGTAAGGGAACATTCCCAATTCGTTTTCCCTGTGCTCATTAACAAACCTATTTGGAGGCCTCAACATGTTAGGGTTCCCGTAGGACAGATTTGAGTGTTGAGGTCTCCTCCAATCACTACCATAAAAGCTGTAAGAATTGGGGTTAGAATTATACCTTTGGTGATTACCCACAAAACTTACACTTTCATTGGTGTTGAGGCTCAGTTTCATCATCAAGATATCCATTTTCTCATTTAAGTTGGCCATGGAGGGATTGGGAGCCTCATTCTCCAGGGCATGAATGTATTGTCTTGATGGGATAGTAAACTTTTGAGCTTGCCACTCGACTCTTTCTTGCCAATTCATTGATCAGAGAATGCTAAGAAAAAGTGAAGTTCTAGCACAAAAGTTGATAAGTAAAAGTATATAGAACAAATACAAAAGATATGAACAAATATAGAAGTTATAAAGAATTATATATAAACAAGTATAAACGATATAAACAAAGGATATTCACAAGGAATGCCTAAACTAACAAATCGACCTTTGGTTCGATATTGTAGACGAAATAAATCCCCGGTAACGGTACCAAAAGCTTGATGATTGGCGGTTGTCGGGTATTTATAGAATTAATCTACTATTCCCTGGCAACGGCGCCAAAAACTTGATGCGGATTCCGCGAAGAACCCGATCTGAGGGATAAGTGTACCCCGTCGTTATCAAGTAATAAATTTCTGGTTTAAGTCCAGGTTATCGTCCACAGGATTTATTTCTGCAAGTATCAAGCTACTCGATCTCGGATGTTATCTAGGCTTAGGGGGTTTTGAGTTTGGTTTGTTTAATTAATCTACTCCTAGGCTGAATTATGCTAATCCTAGCTAAGTTATCTAATTCTAACTAAGTTATTCTAACCCTAACTAAGTTACTCTACCCCTAATTGATCTTTTACCAAAGCAATTAACTGAATGAGCATGAAGGGATACGATGATAACAATGATAGAATGTTTAAGCAATTGAATTGAAACTAAGTCGCTTGTGTCCAAGGCGATTAACCCGACCTATCCTCCTAAAGTCCCTAGTTCGTGATTCCCTTGTAAGGCCGAAACTAGCTCTAAGGCTCAGTAATTTGGGCTTAATCTTCTATAGGGTCGTCAATCCTATAGGCACTGACTAGGTCAGATTCAGCTCGCAATATGTGCCAACCTAATTTTGGGATTATCGAATGAGTTAAACCAATCAGACAAAGCGTGAGACAAAGATTAAAACATCAAAACAATTGAATGAACAAAAGCTATATTATATATCAAAGATGAATGTATTGTCACGAAGTTACAATAAACCTAGAATTCATAGCATGTATCAGAGGCTAGACAGAATATAAAAGAAGAAAAATCCCTTTCAGGGAACCTGTCTACCAATGCATGCGTCTTTCTAGGATTTAAGGATGGAGCTTGAGTAATCCTCGGTGAACGGAGCTTCGAAGGTATCTTCAATGGAGGTTTGAAGGATATGGAGGAGGTGGAGAGGATTTCTCAAGGTGGAAGCTAAGCTAATTACAAAAGTAAAAGATATTTAATTTACAATTGAAAATTCCTATTTATAGACGCGTCTTGGGCCTCGTTTTGACCTATTTTCGTGTCCTAGTTGGTGTAGGAAGACGTGGGGCCGAACGTGGCTTCGTGGGGGCGGAATTGGTCTTTTTGACCAATTCCCGCAGGGCTGCTCGCCGAGCAGGAAAGGCTGCTCGGCGAGCAGGCTCCTGCTCGCCGAGCAGGCGCCTGGCACCCTGCTCGCCGAGCAGGCGCCTGGCACCCTGCTCGCCGAGCAGGCGCCTGGCACCCTGCTCGCCGAGCGGGCGCCTGGCACCCTACTCGCCGAGCAGGCTCCTGCTCGCCGAGCAGGCCTCTCGCGGCCTACTCGGCGAGCAGAAATGGCCCGTGGGGCCCTGCTCGCCGAGAGTTTTCGCCCGAAGCGCGCTCGATCCAAGCTCGATGAGTTCCGCGACCTTTTTTTGTCCGACTTCACACCTTCACACACATAAAAACTCCGGAAAACATTAGTCCAAAAGCCAAATTGATCCGTCAATCGCTTATTTTGAGCAAACGCTTCGTTTGGTACGACTTTTGACGAACCAATTAGCTTCAAAAGATAACGAAATTCTAATACGCATGCTATTTCGGCCTTATTTGCCTAAATTGATTACAAAACGAGCCTAAGCAACGAAAAGTAAATAGAATGTTCTGAATTCCTAACTAACTCACACAAAAGCATTTAAATGCGAGAATTGCTCGCTTATTAGCCAAATAACCCTAAAAACCGTCCTAAAACCGTACCCAAAGATAGGGGTTTTTGACCCCTATCAACATCCCTGGTTGAAGTGTGTCACGACAGAAGAGGGACAACAGATCCTCAAGGAGCTACACGAGGGTGCCTGCGGAGCCCATGAAGCGTCCGCCTCCATTCTAAAAAAGTCTAGACTGGCAGGGTTTTATTGGCCCACGGCGGAACTTGAGGCTCAGAGGTTGGTAGAAACCTGTCACAATTGCCAGGTTCATGCAAATGACTCTCACACGGCTAAGAATCTTCAAAGGCCCATCATCGAAGGACGACCCTTTGCAGTTTGGGGAATTGACATTGTTGGTCCCTTTCCTCCTACCAAAAGATAGAGGAAATATGTTGTAGTAGCTGTAGACCACTTTACGAAGTGGGTTGAGGCCGAAGCAGTCTCTTCCATAAGTGCAGAGCGAATGGTCGAGTTTGTCAGAGACAACATAGTTGGAAGATTTGGAGTTCCCCACACGATTATTACCGACAATGGGACTCAGTTCAATTGCGGAGAGTTCAGAACATTCTACGAAAGCCAAGGCATTCAAAACAGGTTCGCCTCTATTTACTACCCCCAATCTAATGGGATGACTGAGGTAACAAATCGAACGATTGTCAAAGGCATAAAAATGAGACTATGAGAGCATAACAAAAAGTGGGCGGATCACCTCATGAATGTTCTATGGGCATACAGAACCACACCTCGAACTGCGACTGGCGAATCACCGTTCGCCCTCACCTACGGAGTGGAAGCAGTAATTCCCGTTGAGATTCAGGTCCTTAGTGACAGAGTTTTATTCTACTGTGAAGATAGGAACGACCAAAGGTTAAGGGAGAGTCTTGACCAATTGGAAACAAGAAGGGAGAAGGCGTATATACGGATGGCCGCCTACAAACAAAGGATCACAGCCTATCACAACAAACACGCCAAACTCATGGACATAAATCCAGGAGATCTCGTACTCCTCAAGGCGGACAAAATTCAATCTTTGGAAGGTAAAGGAAAGTTGGGGATCACCTAGACGGGGCCATATAAATTGTCACCAAAATTGGACCTGCCACTTTCAAGATACAAGATGCGGAGGGAAATACATTGCCATGGACGTGGAACATTCAGAACCTCCGCAAATATTTCGCCAGAAAGTAAAATGTAACCAAGGTCTTGAGTAATCTTTTTCCTTTAGTAAAGTTTTTATCCCATGAGGTTTTTCTTATTAAAGGTTTTAACGAGGCTCACGCATAAGACCAATCCGTTGTAATAAGGCGCATCGCCATTTAATAAAAGGAAATTTTCATCTTGCGAATTATTTCTTTGAGTACTTTTCCTGCAGTACTATAAATATTCCAGATTCAAAAAAAAAAGGGGGAGGCAACAAATGCATTCCCACAAGTAGGATAATGTTATCATGGCATAACTACTTTCTCCTCAAAGATAGGAGAACAATCTCAGCGACGGATCAATCTACCTCAAAGATAGGAAACAAATTGATCCCCGTCAGGGATACAGTTAAAACATTTCTCAAACGTGAGATCTTTACACTCTCACACACTCTTTCCAAAGAAGAGTCCGAAGTCCTAGTAGCGGATCGATTCACCTCAAAGATAGGAAGCCAATCGATCGCCTAAGGCAGCTTAACTTCCTCTAAAGGAATAAAAGCTCCAAGACTTAACAAAGGCTCACATCCCGGGGTATGGCTGGCCACCTACCTCGAACCAACAAAACCAATCCTAAAACCTATGGATTTACTTGCTGAAAGATATAAAGCGTAAAGTAAAGATAAATGGTTATAACAAGGATTCAAATAAAAATTGTACTTAGTTTACAAAAACTAAACATCTATAGGAGCATCCTCCTTAGCATCTTTTTCACCAGATGCGCCCTCTAGAGGGACCTCATTCTCTACAGAAATGGTTCCTTCCTAAGGAACAGTACAATCAGTTATCAGCTCATTACTCTTATCACCCTCCTTCTGGGATACTTCATCAAGGTCCTCTAGTTCGAGATCAACAAGGGGTTTGCTCTCTTCGGCGGATCCATTCATCAGTTTGCGAATATGATCGCGGATGAAGTCCTTGACGTTCGGGATTTTGTGATACTTAAGACAATCCTCCACGTCAGGGACCACGTACTCAGGATCGACAAAATCGATATCGGGATGAGCAAGCTTGACATACGCCATGATCCACTCGCCATAATAGTAAGCTCGTTCCCCTACCAGGATCTCCGCATTCGATAAGGCAGCCTTGTGATCTTCAGCATCCGCATCTATCTTCTCCTTCAATCTAAGGATCTCAGCATCCTTACTCTCATTAAGAGCAACGACGGAAGCAGCATTCGCATTGGCAACATCGACCTCTTTCTCTAGCCTTTTTATGGTCGCATTGTCCGCCACCCCTTGGAGTAGATCCGCCTCTATAACACGTATATGCGTGTAGGCCTATCAAAACAAAGGAGGAAGTAAAAACCAAAATCTCCTCAAGAGAGATCACTCTTTCATCCAAAAATGTGAAAAACAAAAGAAAAATTTACCAGAAGGAGATCCCTTTTACTCATCTTGGCATGGGCTGTCCCGGAGAACTTATCCTGGCTCACATGTACTTCTTCAAGTTGACCAAGGGCCTCATTGAGATCGTTGATAACGGACTCGTTCCTCACAGACCCTTTATCGCCATACTTGGCAAGCCAATATCCACCTAAGTCAGGCTTCACCACCTGTACAAGAATTAAAAGGTCAAAACTAAGATTCATGTCAGGGAAAGGAGAGATGTTAAGGCAAGCATACCTGTTCCTTCTCCACTATAGGCTTCTCAGCTCTCATGGCATCCGCCATCAACTTTCCTCCACCAGAAGCTGTGGATTTCTTCTTCTTCTGCAGGGGAAGATCCGCGACTTCTTCAGCAGGATGCTTTCCAGCACTCTTCTGGGGATCCACCACCTGCGTATCCTTCTGGGCCTCCAGCTCCTTTTGCCTCTTACGCATCTCTACAAGGGCGCGACTGGCCTCAGACAAACCCCTGACAAGGGAACAATAAAATAATCAAAGTTCAAGGAAGAAACAAGGTTACCTTCATCTAGCTGTGTAAACTTCACATAAGTAATCTTGTCCCCTTCCCGGCGGATCAAGGGGATATCATTCATCATAAATTCCAAGGCGTCAGCGTATGTCCAAGCATCCGCCTTGATGCTTTTCATGAGATCCGCCACATTCTCATCGTTGTCCGTCAATATGTGCAAGTCTCCAGCCATGTGCAGAGGTTTGGCATTCCAAACCGACGGAAATCCCAGAGGTTCGCCCTCTTTTATCTTTACAAAGAAAAATCTTTCGTCCCAGAGATGGACATTTGACATCTTACCGCAGAAGGGCGAATAAGTCTTGAATTTAGCAAAAGTGTAAAAAGACCCGGCCTTTCATTTCGTTGGTTTGTGAAGAGATCGGAAGACTCGAGGGTTACAGACTACCCCTAGGTTCGAAGCCAAATAACAATCCAAGGCTAAATCTAACCATCCTCTCTCACCACTAAGATTGATAAAGCGCTCAGAAACTTCCTTTGGACTGGGGACAAGGATCAGAGAAAGCTACTTACTGTCAAATGGAAGAAGTGCTGTCAATTGTATGAATTTGGGGGGCTAGGTATCAAGGATATTGGACTGTTCAACAATTCTCTTCTTGGTAAGTTCAGCTGGGATTTGATTCAAAAAAATGGTTGCTGCGAAATCGTTTCCTTTATCAATCTGGTATGCCTAAGCGCTATATTTCAAATTCATCGGTTTGGACCTCTGTTCGACCAATTTATGATCAGATTAGTTTGGAAGTGACTTGGTGGTTTGGAGACAACTCTGAACTGAATTTCTGGACGGACTCTTGGATTTCACCGACGGTTGCAAATCAGCTCAGCATCCCGGCAAATATACAGCGCAAGCTTTATGACCCGTTTCACTCCTTTCGCGCTGATGAATCCTGGACTAATTTGCATCGACTTCCTGATCTTGTCCAATTGAACATTCAGAGGGTTTCTGGCAGTCGGGATGGAATCGATACTTGTGTATGGAAGCCGGCTATGTCAGGTATGTATACTGCTAAAGGTTTTTATAGCTCCTTCTGTAACAACACTCCAGTTGAGTGGAACAAATTCCTTTGGAATGCCTTTGTGCCGCCTAGGCGGTCTGTCACCTTCTGGTTAGTGATTCATAGGAAAATTGCCGTGCAAACCAATTTATAGGTATATGGTTTTTCACTTGCTTCGAGATGTGAATTGTGTAAATGCCATATTGAATCAATTGATCATCTTTTCGTCACGTGTCTCGTGTCGAATAGTCTATGGAATGTTGTCTTCTCTGTTTTTGGCATACACCGTAGTAGTATGCTGACCTTTGGGAATCTTTTTCGGGAGATTAGAGCTGTCCGTTTACATATTTCTATGAGAAAATGGTGGAATTTGGCTTCTATAACTGCTGTCTGGTACATTTGGTATATCATGAATATGGCTATTTTTGAAAATGATCTCCCTTCACTCCAATTCCTTCAGAATCGGCTTCACTTTTACATTCAGGAACCAAAATGGATTGTCAATTTGCCGAGCCGTGCTAGGCCTCCGCCGGACCCTATCATTGTTCGCTGGTGCCCGCCACCGTCGGGCTGGATTAAAGTTAATACCGACGGCGCGGCAGATGGTGCGCCGGGTATCGCCGGAGCTGGTGGGATTTTCAGAAATTCTCGTGGTTTTGTTATTGGCTGCTATGCTATTAACCTCTCTAGTTCCTATGCGCACATTGCCGAGCTGTCTGCCATTATTTTTGCAGTAGAATCTTCCTGGGAACGGGGGTGGCACAATCTTTGGATCGAATAGGATTCTGCATATGCGGTGGATATGCTAAACAGAAGGATTACCATGGCTCCCTGGAAAATTAGACAAGACTGGCTTCAGTGTTTATCTAGATTCTCGAATATGAATTGCAGAATCACTCATATCTATCGAGAGGGCAATCAGACGGCGGATCAACTTGCCCGTTTTGGCAAGACGTCTAGCCACTTGATCGCGTCCCAATCTTTTATGCAAAAAAAAATATACATAATTTTTAAAAGATTAATTTCTATATAAATTTTCTTATTATTTATTTTTCCCAAGCTTTTTCAATCATATATATAAAAGATCAACCATTTTCGTGAACTTATTTATAGTTGCTTATATTAGTCCAAAAATAGAATCCCTTGGAAATTAGGGATCGAACAGTAAAATTAGAGCAAAAAAAAATACAGTTTTTAATTTGATAACAACATAATTGTTGTGTTTTGATAACCCATTTAATTAAATTATAATTATGATCAATTTATTAATTGTTATGAACAAATTATAATGAAAAGTTTAAGTGACAAACACAATAGCAAGTAAAGATTTCAAAATATATTGAAGCAATACTTGTGACTCAACAAGTGTAGAAGTGAAAAGAAGAAAACACTCAAATCTCGTGCATTTGACAGAAATGAAAAAAACAAATAAATTTAATTCATAATATAATATTTTTTTAATCACATGAATAGATTCGTAACAGGTTTGAGAAAGTCCATTAAATCTGCGACCCATTCTATTCGAGTCACCGTTCCTTTCCAA